>NW_025537344.1:0-36311 GCF_020615455.1 Coregonus clupeaformis
ATTTACATTTACATTTTAGTCATTTAGCAGACGCTCTTATCCAGAGCGACTTACAGGAGCAATTAGGGTTAAGTGCCTTGCTCAAGGGCACATTTACGTCATTTAGCAGACGCTCTTATCCAGAGCGACTACAAATTGGTGCATTCACCCTATAGCCAGTGGGATAACCACTGGCTATAGGGTAGAAGGATTAGAAGGGGTAGAAGGATTACTTTATCCTATCCCAGGTGTTCCTTAAAGAGGTGGGGTTTCAAATGTCTCCGGAAGGTGGTGAGTGACTCCGCTGTCCTGGCGTCGTGAGGGAGCTTGTTCCACCATTGGGGTGCCAGAGCAGCGAACAGCTTTGACTGGGCTGAGCGGGAACTATGCTTCCGCAGAGGAAGGGGAGCCAGCAGGCCAGAGGTGGATGAACGCAATGCCCTCGCCTGGGTATAGGGACTGATCAGAGCCTGAAGGTACGGAGGTGCCGTTCCTCACTGCTCCATAGGCAAGCACCATGGTCTTGTAACGGATGCGAGCTTCAACTGGAAGCCAGTGGAGTGTGCGGAGGAGGGGGGTGACGTGAGAGAACTTGGGAAGGTTGAACACCAGACGGGCTGCGGCATTCTGGATGAGTTGTAGGGGTTTAATGGCACAGGCAGGGAGCCCAGCCAACAGCGAAGTTGCAGTAATCCAGACGGGAGATGACAAGTGCCTGGATTAGGACCTGTGCCGCTTCCTGTGTAAGGCAGGGTCGTACTCTCCGAATGTTGTAGAGCATGAACCTGCAGGATCGGGTCACCGCCTTGATGTTGGCGGAGAACGACAGGGTGTTGTCCAGGGTCACGCCAAGGCTCTTCGCACTCTGGGAGGAGGACACAACGGAGTTGTCAACCGTGATGGCGAGATCATGGAACGGGCAGTCCTTCCCCGGGAGTAAGAGCAGCTCCGTCTTGCCAGGGTTCAGCTTGAGGTGGTGATCCGTCATCCATACTGATATGTCGGCCAGACATGCAGAGATGCAATTCGCCACCTGGTTATCAGGAAGGGGGAAAGGGAGAAGATTAGTTGTGTATCGTCAGCGTAGCAATGATAGGAGAGGCCATGTGAGGATATGACAGAGCCAAGTGACTTGGTGTATAGGGAGAAAAGGAGAGGGCCTAGAACTGAGCCCTGGGGACACCAGTGGTGAGAGCACGTGGTGCGGAGACAGCTTCGCCACGCCACTTGGCAGGAGCGACCGGTCAGGTAGGACGCAACCAGGGAGTGAGCCGCGCCGGAGATGCCCAGCTCGGAGAGGGTGGAGAGGGAGGATCTGATGGTTCACTGTATCAAAGGCAGCAGACAGGTCTAGAAGGACAAGAGCAGAGGAGAGAGAGTTAGCTTTAGCAGTGCGGAGAGCCTCCGTGACACAGAGAAGAGCAGTCTCAGTTGAATGACCAGTCCTGAAACCTGACTGGTTTGGATCAAGAAGGTCATTCTGGAGAGAGATAGCAAGAGAGTTGGCTAAAGACGGCACGCTTAATAGTTTTGGAAAGAAAAGAAAGAAGGGATACTGGTCTGTAGTTGTTGACATCAGTGGGATCGAGTGTTGGTTTTTTTGAGAAGGGTGCAACTCTCGCTCTCTTGAAGACGGAAGGGACATGGCCAGCGGTCAAGGATGAGTTGATCAGCGAGGTGAGGTAGGGGAGAAGGTCACCGGAGATGGTCTGGAGAAGAGAGGAGGGGATGGGGGTCAAGCGGGCAGGTTGTTGGGCGGCCTGCAGTCACTAGTCGCAAGATTTTATCTGGAGAGAGAGGGGAGAAAGAAGTCAAAGCATAGGGTAGGCAGTGTGAGCAGGACCAGCAGTGTCATTAGACTTAACAAACGAGGATCGGATGTCGTCAACCTTCTTTTCAAAGTGGTTGACAAAGTCATCCACAGAGAGGGAGGAGGGGGGGGAGGATTCAGCAGTGAGGAGAATGTGGCAAAAGAGCTTCCTAGGGTTAGAGGCAGATGCTTGGAATTTAGAGTGGTAGAAAGTGGCCTTAGCAGCAGAAACAGATGAAGAAAATGTAGAGAGGAGGGGTGAAAAGATGCCAGGTCGGCAGGGAGTTTAGTTTTCTTCCATTTCCGCTCAGCTGCCCGGGAGCTCTGTTCTGTGAGCTCGCAATGAGTCATCAAGCCACAGAGCTGGAGGGGAGGACCGAGGCCGGCCGGGAGGATAGGGGACACAGGGAGTCAAAGGATGCAGAAAGGGAGGAGAGGAGGGTTGAGGAGGCAGAATCAGGAGATTGGAGGGAGAAGGAATGAGCAGAGGGAAGAGATGATAGGATGGAAGAGGAGAGAGTAGTGGGAGAGAGAGAGCGAAGGTTGCGGCGGCGCGTTACCATCTGTGTAGGGGGCAGAGTGAGTAGTGTTGGAGGAGAGCGAGAGAGAAAAGGATACAAAGTAGTGGTCGGAGACATGGAGGGGAGTTGCAGTGAGATTAGTAGAAGAGCAACATCTAGTAAAGATGAAGTCAAGCGTATTGCCTGCCTTGTGAGTGGGGGGTGATGGTGAGAGGGTGAGGTCAAAAGAGGAGAGGAGTGGAAAGAAGGAGGCAGAGAGAAATGAGTCAAATGTAGACGTGGGGGAGGTTGAAATCCCCCAAGACTGTGAAGGGGTGAGCCATCCTCAGGAAAGGAACTTATCAAGGCGTCAAGCTCATTGATGAACTCTCAAGGGAACCTGGAGGGCGATAGATGACAAGGATATTAAGCTTAAATGGGCTAGTGACTGTGACAGCGTGGAATTCAAATGAGGAGATAGACAGATGGGTTAGGGGAAAAATTGAGAATGACCACTTGGGAGAGATGAGGATTCCTGTGCCACCACCCCTCTGACCAGATGCTCTCGGGTATGCGAGAACACATGGTCAGACGAGGGAGAGAGCAGTAGGAGTAGCAGTGTTTTCAGTGGTAATCCATGTTTCCGTCAGTGCCAGGAAGTCGAGGGACTGGAGGGTGGCATAGGCTGGGATGAAGTCAGCCTTGTTGGCGGCAGAACGGCAGTTCCAGAGGCTGCCTGAGACCTGGAACTCCAGGTGTGTGGTGCGTGCAGGGACCACCAGGTTAGAGAGGCAGCAGCCACGCGGTGTGAGGCGTTTGTGTAGCCTGTGCGGAGAGGAGAGAACAGGGATAGGCAGAGGCATAGTTGACAGGCTGCAGCAGATGGCTACAATAATGCAGAGGAGATCGGGATGAAATGAACTAAACATCAGGGAAAGGAGAGAGCAGGCCTCCCTCACCAAAAAAAATATATATATATAACTCTCCCAACTTCCACCTCAGAAACTATAATTGTTTCACTGAACCACCCGAGTAAAACTCTCCCAACTTCCACTTTAGAAATTAGAATTGTTGTAAACTACAGCAGACTGTTATCAGTAGCTGTAATTAAGTACAGCAGCTACCAACCACCTAACGTTAATGCCTCGGATGAGGTTAGAAAAACAGCTGAATGGTAGCAGCTAGCTGGCTCAATCACAGGTACTCTTAAGCATGAAATAACATTGGAAACAATTAACCATAGTTGCAAAAAGTTACCAGAAGCAAGAAAACAACTCAGTTGTTTGACATCATTGGCTGTCATTAAATGATAATTCAACATTAATATGGGTTGCATAACTGCAATTTGGACTTTCATCCCAGATAACAGAACAGGGATGACTTGTCTTCACTCTGAATAAAAGAAAGAAAGAGATACATTGAAAATGTGTATCTCCGGCACCATTTTTGGCTTGTTTTATAACGGCCATTATTCTTTCATTTCTTGTAGATCTCTTGGTTTAGGAAATAATTACCATCAAGAGGAAAGATATGTGAGTTTCAGACTGAACCAGATAATGCCTCTCAATCTAATTAGATTTAGCATTGAAATGGTTTAGTAAAAAAATAATTCCTGCTGAACGTAGCCTACCAACGGAAACATGGAACCGACATATCCAGAAAGGGAAGAATGCAATTAGGCCTACACCTAGAATTTAAAATCAACTTTATTCACTAAGTACATTTACACATACTCTGAATTTTACTTAGTGATATAGTGCTGCTAGTGATAGTGTCACGGACGTTGAAGGACGGGTCAGACCAAGGCGCAGCGTGAAATGCAACATGTTTATTTAAACGATAAACACACGAACAAAACAACAAACCAACGTAACGTGAAGTCCTCAGGCTAAACACGGAACAAGATCCAACAACTAATGAGTGCAAACAGGCTGCCTAAGTATGATCCCCAATCAGAGACAACGAGCGACAGCTGTCTCTGATTGGGAATCACACCCGGCCAAACACAGAACTACAACACCTAGAATGCAACATAGAAATACTAACATAGAATATCCACACCCTGACTCAACATACAAGAGTCCCATGAGTCAGGGCGTGACAGATAGAAAACATTTAGAGACAGAATACAGACAGAGGAATGTACGAGAATGTACACAAAGTAGATAGATGTAAGTGTGAAGTAAGTAACATAGAAGGAAGTGTTTGCTACTTACCCATCATCTGTGTCCATTACATTCAACAGCTCTGATAAAGCTAATGCTATTAGCATTAAAGTGCTAGAGCTCCCCAACCGTCATCTGTGTGTATTCAACAGTCAAAGCTAACACTATTAGCATTCAAGTGTTACCGTTTAGCTGTGGTGCTAACTGTCAAAGCTAATGCCATGACATTAGCATTCAAGCACTAGCGACTTATCTGTGGTGCTAAATGTCAATACTAATGCCATCACATTAGCATTCAAGAGCTAGCGACTTAGCTGTGATGCTAACTGTCGCGTTGGTTGCACCTCATTTAAAAAGAGCAATCAGCGGCAGTATGCTGCTTATCAGCAGGTATTTGGAGCGGAGTGGCTCATCAGCATGAACAAATTAACCTTAGATAGATGGAGCCCAGAGGCGAAAACAGATGAATAGAAAACATTAATGAGAAACAAGAACGATAACCTGTCTGTCACATTCACAAACACGACCAGGCTAGGAGGCAGGAGTGTGGATCCGGCTCCGGGCGTGACGACCACATACTCTCCGCCTCCCTGTTGCGCCCCTGGTCTGGTCTGGACCTTGGCCCTGTCTGGACCCTGGTGTGGGAGACCCTGAACCTGGAGAGGGGCTGACGTCTGGGTCTGGACTGGAGCTGCTGACCGGAGCTGAACCGGGCACCGGTGGAGCGGGACTGCTCTGGCTCCGGAGTGAAGCTGCTGACCGGAGCTGGACTATGCACCAGTGGAGCGGACTGCTCTGGCTCCGGAGTGGAGCTGCTGACAGGAGCTGACTGAACCCCGGTGGAGCGGACTGCTCTGGTTCCCGGAGTGGATCCGCCGACCGGAGCTGGACTGGATCCCGGTGGAGTGGACTGCTCTGGCTCCGGAGTGGAGCCGCTGACCGGAGCTGGACTAGGCACCGGTGGAGCGGACTGCTCTGGCTCCGGAGTGGAGCTGCTGACAGGAGCTGGACTGAACCCCGGTGGAGCGGACTGCTCTTGTTCCGGAGTGGATCCGCTGACCGGAGCTGGACTGGACCCCGGTGGAGCGGACTGCTCTGGCTCCGGAGTGGAGCCGCTGACCGGAGCTGGACTGGGCACCGGTGGAGCGGACTGCTCTGGCTCCGGAGTGGAGCCGCTGACCGGAGCTTTATCAGGCACCGGTGGAGCGGACTGCTCTGGCTCCGGAGTGGAGCAGCTGACTGAACGGGCACGGGCCGTGCCGGACTGGACACACGCACCACTGGCTTGGTGCGAGGAGCAGGCACGGGCCGGACCGGACTAGGAACACGCACCACTGGCTTGGTGCGAGGAGCAGGAACGGGCCGGGCCGGACTGGCGACACGCACCACTGGCTTGGTACGGGGAGCAGGCACGGGCCGGGCCGGACTGGGAACACGCACCACTGGTCTGGTGCGAGGAGCAGGAACGGGCCGGGCCGGACTGGAGACACGCACCACAGGTCTGGTGCGAGGGAGCAGAACGGGCCGGGCCGGACTGGGAACACGCACCACTGGTCTGGTGCGAGGAGCAGGAACGGACCGGGCCGGACTGGAGATACGCACCACTGGCTTGGTGCGGGAGCAGGCACAGGCCGTACCAGACTGGGGAACACGCACCACTGGCTCAGTGCGAGGAACAGGAACGGGCTGGGCCAGACTGGCGACACGCACCACTGGCTTGGTGCGGGGAGCAGGAACGGGCCGGGCTTGACTGGGCACACGCACCACTAGCTTAGTGCGAGACGCAGGCACGAGGTGTACCGGACTGGGAACTGACGTTAGAGTCGATCCCCGACCACCCTTTTAGCCCCCCAAAATTTTTTTATTGGGGCTGTCTCTCGGGCTTCCTCCTCGGCCAGTACCTTCTGCGTTGACGTTGCTCCTCTCTAAACCGGGCCTCCACTGTCTCCTCCCAAGGACGGCGATCCATCCCAGCCTGAATCTCCTCCCATGTCCAGGATCCCTTTCCATCCAGGATCTCCTCCCATGTCCAGGATGTCTGCTCCTGGGCACGCTGCTTGGTCCGTCTTTGGTGGGATCTTCTGGACGGGTCAGACCAAGGCGTGAAATGCATACATGTTTATTTAAACAATAAACACACGAACAAAACAACAAACCAACGTAACGTGAAGTCCTCAGGCTAAACACGGAACAAGATCCCACAACTAATGAGTGCAAACAGGCTGCCTAAGTATGATCCCCAATCAGAGACAACGAGCGACAGCTGTCTCTGATTGGGAATCACACCCGGCCAAACACAGAACTACAACACCTAGAATGCAACATAGAAATACTAACATAGAATATCCACACCCTGACTCAACATACAAGAGTCCCATGAGTCAGGTCGTGACAGATAGAAAAACATTTAGAGACAGAATACAGACAGAGGAATGTACGAGAATATACACAAAGTAGATAGATGTAAGTGTGAAGTAAGTAACATAGAAGGAAGTGTTTGCTACTTACCCATCATCTGTGTCCATTGCATTCAACAGCTCTGATAAAGCTAATACTATTAGCATTAAAGTGCTAGAGCTCCCCAACCGTCATCTGTGTGTATTCAACAGTCAAAGCTAACACTATTAGCATTCAAGTGTTACCGTTTAGCTGTGGTGCTAACTGTCAAAGCTAATGCCATGGCATTAGCATTCAAGCACTAGCGACTTATCTGTGGTGCTAAATGTCAATGCTAATGCCATCACATTAGCATTCAAGCACTAGCGACTTATCTGTGGTGCTAAATGTCAATGCTAATGCCATCACATTAGCATTCAAGAGCTAGCGACTTAGCTGTGATGCTAACTGTCGCGTTGGTTGCACCTCATTTAAAAAGAGCAATCAGCGGCAGTATGCTGCTTATCAGCAGGTGTTTGGAGCGGAGTGGCTCATCAGCATAAACAAATTAACCTTAGATAGATGGAGCCCAGAGGCGAAAACAGATGAATAGAAAACATTAATGAGAAACAAGAACGATAACCTGTCTGTCACATTCACAAACAAAACCAGGCTAGGAGGCAGGAGTGTCTCTATTAAAAGATGAGGGTATTTGATTAGAGTTTTGTTATTGTAGAAGATGTTGTTATTTTCTTATCTGACCATGTCATAGACACATATTCATTGTGTTTTCGTCATCTACTACATGGCTTTGATCATCTAGGCCTAGGCTACTCGGGGTGCAACACACAATTTGTGCACTGTGACGTCAAGCAAAGTTGAGTTAGGCAGTTAGTGGCTACGGTAGGCCTATCTATATGCTCTCAGTTGTACGGTATCGATATTCAGATGGACTCACTGACACAACTTCCATGGATGTGTGACGCCGTCCTAATATGGACACAGTGCAGGTATCTTTTACTTAACTAACTGTAACTTTTGAAAGGACTGTGCTTCGTCCTATCCTATCTCTGAGTGAAGGGAAGCTTTGTGGCCATTAGGTATTCTCCCAGTGCAGTTTGCATTAGCCAGTATGTACCCAAACAAACAGGAACCTGTCACCTGTGAAATTACTCCATGCATTCCCCAACACCCTTTTTGTATTCAACAGTGACAGATAAATATAAGAACCGATTATCTTGCGTAACGTATAATTGCTTTATTAATGAGACGCAAATTCAAAAGAGCATCACCGTTTCTCGGTCGTCACTACGCACTGGGCACACACTGGTTGAACCAACGTTGTTTCCACATAATTTCAATGAAATTACGCTGAACCAATGTGGATTAGTTGTTTAATTGAAGTCTGTGACCAGTGGGTAGTTACCACAGCCACAGTTATAATGATGGCTGAACCCCACCTATTTCTAAAATGTATCTTCTTAAAATCATATTTTAAACCTAACCCTAACCTTTACCACACTGATAACCTAATACCTAACCCTAAACTGAAATTAAGCCCAAAAGGCACATTTTTGTTTTCATGAATTTTTTTTATGTTGACTTTGCGGCTGTGGTATCTAGTGACAACCCAATTTCTATGTCATTGAATGGAAACTTAACATTTCGAGGATTTTCTGGTTTCATGCAACAGCAAAATTGTGTATTGCAAAAGCTTTTCATTTATATAGGCAGTGAACACAGTTACAGCAAACACATGTAGAAAACAAATTGCACAGACAACACAGAGGCAGTGGTGTTGTGTACATTGAGCCCTTGGACAATCTTCCTCTCTTGATTATGGACCTGCTTTTTTATGAAGCACTCTACCATCCAACGTCCTCTCTGTCCTCTGAGAAGATCTATACATCAGTGAAGCACTTGGCCTCCTGCCTCTGAGGCTGCTGCTGGCGGCTGCCACACCGCACCACCGGTCATAAAACAATGACATTTCTTGGCTCCAGGCCTAAGGCCCACCGGTATTTGTTACCCATAATCATATCATATATTCACACTCTACCGCCGGGGTGTCTACTTCGCTTGGCTCTCTCCTCTCTTCTGTCTTCTGTCCTCTATCTCTCTTTCTTTCTCTGTCTCTCTCTTCTTGTGTATTTGCGGGGGAAAGCGTTCTGATTTGTACGTGCGATGATCAGGAGAGAAGCGCAGCTAGCAGGGCACTAAGAAGCGTCGGCAAGCGAGGGAAACAGTCACAGCTGGCGTTTCCTTCATTCCCCGCAACCAGCCAGAAAGTGTGTCTGCTTTTACAGAAATATATCTTTGAGGCTAGTGGAATTGAATGCTATTGATATGGCAGTGTGTGAGTCCTTTGAGAGACTTGGCTCAGATACAGTACAGCTTGCTAATGAAACACAACCCGTATACCTACCATATATTAACGTCACTTTCTTTCTTTCAGAGTTGAACTGGGGGCTGTGGAGACATCTAGTGTGAAATTGAAAAAGAAATGGACTAACGAAGTGAGGCAAGTTACGCAATCTAACTTTCTCCCCAAGACTATCGTTATCAATAATAAAGAATACTAATCATATGATATAATTATTCACAGGCTAATTATCCAAAATGGCTGACAGTCCCTCTCCATAGATGAAGAGCAGGAGGAAGTCACTTCCTCTGCCAATGATGTGTCTCGAAATCCCAGAGCAGAACTATGTGCTAAACGCCCACTGTTATGGAGGAGAGGATGGATGGAGGAGATGATGGGAGTTGTGGGTTTCTCTCTGCCACCAGCCTCAGTCATCCACACAGCCAGGTGGGTGGATGAATGGTCTGGTGCTGGACTGATAGGGCCGGGGTGGAACTGGATCAGATGGTTGGATTTACTTTATGTTCGATAGACCGCTGCTTTGTTGACTTACTGTAGTAGAGTAGACTTTTATGGGCTTGAGTGCTCTAGGGCCTGTTTAAACTGGGTGTATGAGATTGTGTATGAGACCCTATCCACTTGTTTTCGTGTACCAATTGAAAGCATTCATGATTTGTTTTGTGTTCCAGCTTTTGGATGCTAGTTTTGGTTATCAGCAAGTTTGGACTTGCTTTGGTTCTGTGCCAGTATTTAAACATTAACTGCAATATTTAATTTACAGTTTATTCTTGCACTGCCTCCTAGGTTGACTCACTGTCCCATTCAAACAAGACATTTTGTCGATTACTTTTGGTTGCGTTTGCCCTTTAATTCATTCACATTTTTCATATCTGTGAGAGAACCACATTATGAGAGCACGATCTGTCTGAAAAGTATAATTCCTCCCACACACACATTCCACCATAATAGCCACTAATACAGTTCAGCTAATAACGAGTCCACATATAATTCCATGCCTGAACTTAATGAACCTGACGTCTACAAACTTCATACATTAAGTTAACTTTTTAATGGTCAGGGTGAATACACCAGTTCTATGCCTTTGGCTTTGACAATACAGTACGCCCACTAAGTGTAGCAAAGCTATGATTTGACTGCAGTGTGCATACTGTCTCAATTTACCCATCATGGCCAACTGGATCCTGAATTTCTCTGTCTCTCTTTGTCTCTCTCTTTGTCTCTTCCAGCCCTCCCTCCCTCCCTCCCTCCCTCCCTCCCTCCCTCCCTCCCTCCCTCCCTCCCTCCCTCCCTCCCTCCCTCCCTCGTATGTGAGGGTCTTAGTGTGAATCCACTCAGCAGTGTACATGTTCTTAAGCAGACTAGAGATTTCCTCTCCCCTCTCTAGAGTGGAGGCAGTTGCCGTTGGACCCACTCCTCCTCATCCCCAGACCCAGGGACACGTCACGTTTGTCGGGCGCAGCCTCTCGTGTAATCCCCCCCCTCTCCAGCAGATTTCCCCTTATTACCCAGTCCCATCACACACTGTGAGAAAGCCACCAGGGACCCCTACTCAGGCGAGGTACCCCGGGTGCGCTTGAGATCAGATCACTCTAGCTAGCTAAAGTGGATCAGTACACACAAACAGTACATGTGTACACACACACACACACACACACACACACACACACACACACACACAGGTGCACACGCACACGAGAAGTCATTGACATACAGTACACAAATGTTGCCATACTGCACACACAAATCTCCCAAATATAGAACGTTCAATGCATGGACACATGCTAACACACACACATGCACCCACGCACGCTCACACACAAACAAACAACACAAACATATTATTCAACACGCATACACACATTCTCTGATGTATTATGGGCCCTGTGTAGCTCAGTTGGTAGAGCATGGTGCTTGCAATGCCAGGGTTGTGGGTTCAATTCCCATGGGGGGCCAGTATGAAACAAAAAAATGTATGCACTCACTAACTAACTGTAAGTTGCTCTGGATAAGAGCGTCTGCTGAATGACTAAAATGTAAAATGTAAATTATACAATCACACATGACAATGAAATGCCTGCAAATGAAATGGACATCAGGGTGCTGCTAACAGTATAGCTTCCGTCCCTGTCCACATACCGGGCTCCAACCAGTGATCCTCTGCTCACAGACAGACTTGAGCGCCCTCCTTGACAACGTACCAACTGTTTGAGCGATCAAATCTAATTCGATAGCTCCATCGGCGACATTTCAAGCTAGCTG
The DNA here is from genome assembly GCF_020615455.1 of Coregonus clupeaformis. Lineage (NCBI taxonomy): Eukaryota > Metazoa > Chordata > Actinopteri > Salmoniformes > Salmonidae > Coregonus > Coregonus clupeaformis. The sequence goes on from NW_025537344.1 coordinate 11,473, forward strand.
TGGAGTGAGCTTACAGTAAGTTCTTAACTCTGTTACACACACGCACTAATGCACTTCAAAACAATACATTTACCTGCAGTGTGAATATATCAGTCTCCTAAGTGTTTCCTAGGGAAATGAAAGACACAAAAGCACAGCATTCATATTCCTGTCATGTCTCTGAGCCACACCAATTACAACACAAACAAACTCATGCACATCATACAGGACTACTCCTACATAGAGACTCAACAGCACAGATTGAAATGTAGGAAACGGCGAAATGTCCCTACTTGTCCGAATGTACCTTGTTTTACTATCTTTCTGGTACAGTACACCTTGACATCTGTCTTCAAGACTGTTGCCCTTACAGCACTTCAGCTTGCTGGTTTCCTTGGAAACCCCATACTGTGTACTGTAGCATATATCATCCTCATATGGATCGATTATGTGCTCATCCAAATGGTAGCATTATTTTGTAGTGTAGCATAGTCTTCCGACAGGTGGTGTCACTCCTGCATGAAGCTATAATCCCCGACAGTGCAGACGAAAGTCACGCTATGTGAGACAAGGCAATGGGACTGTAGTGAATGTGACTCACTTCAAACTTCCTGAAATGACTGCATCAACTAGACTAGAAGAGAGTACAGACGTGACTCAGACAGTACAGTACACACTGTCTTAGTGAGTCATAATGGATTCTACCTTAATACATTTATAATGATTTGCTGTCTGAGAATCATGCTTATGGACAATAATAATGAACAACTCACAGAACGGCTTTTGCTTAGGGCGATAGTCGACAGATGATTTTCAATATCTTAACTTCTATTGGGAGATAAGAAATATTGTATTCTCTTCGGACTAACTCTGTGTGTCTGACCCTACTTTATTAAGAAGTAAAACAACTTTGAAAAGTAATATTCTCACATTCAAACCTAGGAATTAATAAATAAAATATAAGATATATTAATAAGCTAATTTGGACTTGTGCTCTTGTAGAACTATTCTGAAACTGACAGAACCGCAAAGGAAGAGACAAGCTACTTAAATTCCTAAAGCCTTAGTATTAACCTTAAATTCACACTGCACTTGAGCACAAGTGCTGAATCTTAGACAGCATTTCTTCATTCTCCTGCGATGCCTCAGAGTCTCAATGTTTTCTATACATCTATAATTTATAAACAGGCCCAAATCAGGCCTCTTTTGTACTGTATGTGATGAATTCTATACTTATTCCGTCCTCAGAAGTTTCTTCAGTAATGTTTACCGTGTAGGAGAATGCCCAATTGGGCTGCCTCTGCAGCTCATTAAGATAGGCAAGATGAAGACACACAGAGAACACCAGCATTAGACGTGCACTGCTCTAGAACATATAGAACCTTCTTGAAGGGCCATACTGTGAAGTGAGACAGTTAACCCTTTGTGGTTAAGTTATGTAGTCAAAGCATGAAAGAAACAGGGTTCAAGGTAGATTGGGGATACACTCTTGGCTGGTTTGTGTACTTCTTAATGTTGTCGGTTGGCAAAGTAAAAGCTTTCTATCTCCCCTGAGGCGCAACAGCCTTGGCTTGTAAACTGTTTAGAATTTTACACTAATTACTTCCTTTGAATATTTTTTGAATGTTTTTTGGAGGAAAACTTATTAATTAGCTTTTGAAAACAAACCACACATTTTTCCAAGGAGAATTCATGTACGATAAGGTTTTCGTTTTTGCTTTCAATCTAAGATATGCCAATCCAAAATGTGTAATATTCTAACAAGTTGATAACCTCTTCCTGTCCTGTGCTACCCACTGGGCACACACCTGGTTGAATCAACGTTGTTTCCACGTCATTTCAATGAAATTACGTTGAACCAACGTGGAACAGATGCCCAGTGGGTATTGGCATCGTCTGCATGATACTGTACCTGCATTGCAATGGAAGTAACGTTATACCACCGCTAGCTATGGGATTTTATCTACATACTTAGATTTGTTATTGAACCTTTTCATTAACTGTTACCTATGTGATGTAATCTGTATCCCTGACAACTGTGTTATCATTACACCATAAGTCATAATCAAGGGCTAGTATTTCATGTTACTCATGCAGCTCGTGCCATTACATGCCTTTTTGTCACATCAGACATAACAGAGATGCTGTTTATACATTTCAAACGGTGCATGTTTTGTGGTTGACCTCATGCTAACGTTCTCCCACTGAATTCCAACACAAAGCCTGGATGTTTGTCTTCCAGTGTAGGGGAAGGAGGGAGGGGTGGAACCATCGCCCTTCTGAGAATGTGCCCATCCGTGTTGCCGCCTGCATCCGTCCACCTTTCCCTTCGGTCCCGATGGCGATGGGATCTTATCTGGTTTCCTGTGCGGTCGGCCTGTCTCTCAGATAGCAGACCAGGGCCGTTAGTGGTGCTCCGGGTAGGGATAATGGATGACGACCGTGCTCTCTCCGTCCCAGACAGGACACGGTGTCAAAGCACCTCCTAGCACTAGCCTAGTGCTGCTGGCACTCACAGCACCATTGTTTGTGTTTGTTGTGCCTGGGTCTGCTAGATATGGTGGTTGGAAGGGGGGGGTATCTGCAGACATACTGTAGCCCAGTGTATGTGTGTGTGTTCGTTGAAGGATGACAAAGCAGCGTTACTACTGACCACATTTGGTAACACAGTTGTTGGATGGCTCCGATTAATGATGCGTCATGGGAGTAGGAGTTGTAGGAGATTTACTGGTGGTACAGACAGGAACAGGGCTCTCTCTCTCATTCTGGTAATTAGTCTGGATATGTCTAGGGTTGTTTGTTTTTCTCTCATAGAGGGTTCAGAAAGAACGTTAGTCACACAGTCAGTTGGTTTGCCCTTCAAAAGGAAATTGATTATGTAAAAAGGCTATTGAACGATCTTCAAAACGTAGGTTTGCATGACAGAGCAACATAAGGGTGAACTACATAAGACCCAGAGATAATACATTGAAGAGATCTTCATTAAAGCGCCAATTAGCATTTGAAACAATAACAAAGCGTATTCCCCGCCCCTGTTTCTGTAAAAAGGTAGTCGGATGTGGCAGGGCTTGCAAACTATTACAGACTACAAAGGGAAGCACAGCCGCAAGCTGCCCAGTGACACGAGCCTACCAGACGAGCTAAATCACTTCTATGCTCGCTTCGAGGCAAGCAACACTGAAGCATGCATGAGAGCATCAGCTGTTCCGGATGACTATGTGATCACGCTCGCCGTAGCCGATGTGAGTAAGACTTTTAAGCAGGTCAACATTCACAAGGCCGCATGGTATCAAAATGATAGTTTTAACCATGTTTTGAGGCTATATAGTGTTTGTTTACATTTACTTTGTTTACAAACATTGGAGTAAAACAAGCTTATATTGTGGGTGCTGATGGGGTACGACAGTTGAATGAAGCTCATGAATACATATAATTAATTTATGTCCAAAAATAGATGTAGCAAGTGCAGATTGCCCCTTTAACCAATAATGAATAGGATGTCAATGTAAATATTAAGGAACTGCTACTATACATTTCTCCATTCCATAAAGTCAACCTCAGACAGCATTTTAACTATTATTCTCTCCCATTACTTCATCGGTTGATGCTGTGGGAAAACAGCCAACTGAAGACTTGGGTAATTTACTCGGACCAGACATGAGTTATACGCAGCTTAAATGTTATGCATGAGTTAGAATCCAATCCAATGTCATGGAAACCAATTCATTTTGACATGGATTAAATGACCCCAATGACATCAACCCACAGCTGGTCCAGGTGTGTAGTTATGGCTATGACCTGTGTTAGACAGTCATTTTACCTTCAGAGCCGGACGGAGCGGCTGTAATCAAAAGGAGGAAGTGTAATCATAGGAACAGGAAGTGTTATTGGTGGCGTTAATGGAGGAAGGTGATTGGTTAGTGGATGGAGGCCCTGGGATTCATGTCTTGGAGGTCGTGGGGTCAAAGACATGATGGCCTAATAACATGTCATAATGACACGGATGTATTTTCCCTTCAAAGCAATCAGCGGGAAATGAGAACATGGAATGGCCCTGGCAATGCATAGGCTACATGTTCAAACTATGGCTAAGGCAATGCATAGGCTACATGTTAAAGCTATTGCTAAGTCAATGCATAGGCTACATGTTAAAGCTATGGCTAAGGCAATGCATAGGCTACATGTTAAAGCTATTGCTAAGTCAATGCATAGCCAACATAATGCATACATGTTACAGCTATAGTAACAGCTCTATAACTCTGTAAGCTGTAAGTAAAGCTCTGTAAGATTCGCTGTTGGTACTTTAAGGACAAAGAAACTGCTGCTACCTCGCTTTCAAACCCTAAGGTGCATGAACAGACTGACTGAGCAGACGAAAGTTGAAAAGATATTCAACAACTCTCGGTAGCACAATGAAAGTCGTGCTTCAAAAATGAATATTTTATTGTTAAAACCGTCACGTTTGGATGAATTCCATCATCATCATACACGTCAGTAACATCTGAAGGATTAGACTTGTAGACGCATTCGGAAACCCAGAATGCACTGTATCTCCTTAAACTCATCAGAATGAACAAAAGGGGTTTAACGTTTTATTTATTAGTAGCATTTCATCTTACTCTGTATAATAATGATTTAATAATCCCCTCTTTCTCCCAGCGATAATCTCATCAACCCTTAATCTTCGTTCCCTATTCCAACTCAGCGAAGCAGGCCTGCATTAGTGCTTGAAACTAATTCAATTATATCAAACAAAAGCGTTTGGGTAAACGAGGGTAATTCGAATAGGGTGCAATTTGGGACGCAACCTGTGAAAGCACCAAACCCATTATAACCAGAGCCCTGGTCAATAGTAGTGCACTATGTAGGGAATAGGGTGCCAATTTGGACGGCCCCGCAGGCTTTGGCCACAGGGCAGAAACTCTACAGTGGCTTCACACTAAATTGAGTTTGATTAGGATTAACCCTTTAATGTCTTATTAGGGAGTGATTTGAGCTAAATGCTAAAGGCTTTTCTCTTCCTAATCATATTTACTTCCCCGTTAGCTGTAGCTGTGTCATCAAAACACAATTAGTAATCAGAGTTTTGGCATCTAGTGCAATGTACACACAGGGGGGCTGCTATTGTTATTTTCTTTCGACAATGTCATCTCTGTTCTGTGTTCCGTCTATGGAACATTTAGGGTGTGTGCGTCTATGTCCGTGCCTGTGTGTCCGTGCTTGAGCGTGCGTATCTCTGTATATCTAATTATGATGTGCTTCATTAAATCCATTCTTTATCATTTGCAGATCGCCACGACCACCTTGAGGACACGCTACTGCCCAGTCACAACTGGGCCCAATGGGTTGGCATGCCAACGAACACCGTAAGGCTTTGTGTTGCTGTTTATGTGTCTGGTAGTCTGATCCTACAACAGAGCTTGAAGCAATTTAAAATCCAATTTGATACATTCATACGAACAAGATTGGCATAAACCCGCGTTATATTCTCATTACCCCTGTTGCTGCTTTCGGTGATAGGAATTAAATGACATAAACTACATTGAGATTGTATTGCTTGTGTTTTGATTACCTACATTAAATAAGTATGAAAGTAAAAACAGCCTGTTTAAATTAAACATGCTGATGTCAAAATAAAAGACGTTGGCAGTGTCCCAAATGGTACCCTATTCCCTACATAGTGCACTACTTTTGACCAGAGCCCTATGGGGAATAGGGTACCATTTGGGACACTGTCATTGAGTCATACAGCCTGTATTGATCAGGACAATCTGTCGCATTGACCGGATTACATTTGCCATTTGATTCCTTTTCAATTATCTCTGCTTTTCATCACTCTTTCTCTGTGTGTGTGTGTGTGTGTGTGTGTGTGTGTGCATGTGTGTTACAACAGGAAAAGCAAGGGGAAAACCTTGAACAACAATTCAAACCTAAATGCTGATAGATGACTGCAATAAATGAGCTCATTTGAAATAATGGCCACTCTATTGTTTGTTTGTTTGTTTGTCCTGTTTGACTTTGACTCTTCATCCGTGATGCCACTGTTGTCTCATTGTGGCTATCCTTATTTAAACTTCTTAGTGTCCGTGTGTGTGTGTGTACGTGTGTGTGTGTGTGCGTGTGGATGGCATTTTCCCCCAAGTTAACTTTGTTCCAATTACTGATGAATACGGGTTGGAGAGAATTCTATTTGTGGCACTTAGGATTCAGAGAGGCTCACTGCAGGGAGTCCAGTTGATAACATACCACGGGGATTCAATCATACATAATGATTTGAGGCTGAGATAAGGTGAGTGAAGTGCTCTTCAGTCGATCTGTCCAGAGTTCGGCTATGTTTGCGTACTGATGTAATTTTTCAAACTGAATTGATGTTTTGATGGCAGCAGTTCCATATCTCATACTTATTATTATCCATATGAAACTGAAATGACCCTTGTTATTTGGGGACTATTGTTTATATTACCAGTACCCAACACTGTATCCTGAAAATGTTTTGATCTGGAGTGAACATTTTTCTTGGTTTGTAGTTCCCAATGTTATATACACTGCTCAAAAAAATAAAGGGAACACTAAAATAACACATCCTAGATCTGAATGAATGAAATAATCTTATGAAATACTTTTTTCTTTACATAGTTGAATGTGCTGACAACAAAATCACACAGAAATTATTAATGGAAATCAAATTTATCAACCCATGGAGGTCTGGATTTGGAGTCACCCTCAAAATTAAAGTGGAAAGCCACACTACAGGCTGATCCAACTTTGATGTAATGTCCTTAAAACAAGTCAAAATGAGGCTCAGTAGTGTGTGTGGCCTCCACGTGCCTGTATGACTTCCCTACAACGCCTGGGCATGCTCCTGATGAGGTGGCGGATGGTCTCCTGAGGGATCTCCTCCTAGACCTGGACTAAAGCATCCGCCAACTCCTGGACAGTCTGTGGTGCAACGTGGCGTTGGTGGATGGAGCGAGACATGATGTCCCAGATGTGCTCAATTGGATTCAGGTCTGGGGAACGGGCGGGCCAGTCCATAGCATCAATGCCTTCCTCTTGCAGGAACTGCTGACACACTCCAGCCACATGAGGTCTAGCATTGTCTTGCATTAGGAGGAACCCAGGGCCAACCGCACCAGCATATGGTCTCACAAGGGGTCTGAGGATCTCATCTCGGTACCTAATGGCAGTCAGGCTACCTCTGGCGAGCACATGGAGGGCTGTGCGGCCCCCAAAGAAATGCCACCCCACACCATGACTGACCCACCGCCAAACCGGTCATGCTGGAGGATGTTGCAGGCAGCAGAACGTTCTCCACGGGGCGTCTCCAGACTCTGTCACGTCTGTCACATGTGCTCAGTGTGAACCTGCTTTCATCTGTGAAGAGCACAGGGGCCAGTGGCGAATTTGCCAATCTTGGTGTTCTCTGGCAAATGCCAAACGTCCTGCACGGTGTTGGGCTGTAAGCACAACCCCCACCTGTGGACGTCGGGCCCTCATACCACCCTCATGGAGTCTGTTTCTGACCGTTTGAGCAGACACATGCACATTTGTGGCCTGCTGGAGGTCATTTTGCAGGGCTCTGGCAGTGCTCCTCCTGCTCCTCCTTGCACAAAGGCGGAGGTAGCGGTCCTGCTGCTGGGTTGTTGCCCTCCTACGGCCTCCTCCACGTCTCCTGATGTACTGGCCTGTTTCCTGGTAGCGCCTCCATGCTCTGGACACTACGCTGACAGACACAGCAAACCTTCTTGCCACAGCTCGCATTGATGTGCCATCCTGGATGAGCTGCACTACCTGAGCCACTTGTGTGGGTTGTAGACTCCGTCTCATGCTACCACTAAAGTGAAAGCACCGCCAGCATTCAAAAGTGACCAAAACATCAGCCAGGAAGAATAGGAACTGAGAAGTGGTCTGTGGTCACCACCTGCAGAACCACTTCTTTATTGGGGGTGTCTTGCTAATTGCCTATCATTTCCACCTGTTGTCTATTCCATTTGCACAACAGCATGTGAAATTTATTGTCAATCAGTGTTGCTTCCTAAGTGGACAGTTTGATTTCACAGAAGTGTGATTGACTTGGAGTTACATTGTGTTGTTTAAGTGTTCCCTTTATTTTTTTGAGCAGTGTATATATATATATATATATATATATATAGTAGATCCATCCAATATATGAGATTTTTTTAAAATCCTATATTTTACCAAAATCTGTGATTTCTTTAAGGAAGGAAAGGAAGGAAGGAAAGACAAAGAAGGAAGGAAGGATACATATTAAAAGTATTGGAACAGGCCCATGGTATTAGATTAATATCCACCCCCTATTGGCTGATTATTATACCATGTGACCGCAACACCTGCTGCTGATTTGCTCTAATGAACTGCCATGGAGTTGAGGGATGAAGCATGGACAAAACTGCTGTATTGGACATCATAGGCTGCATTTAGACAGGCAGCCCAATTCCGATCTTGTTTTCACTAATTGGTGTTTTGACCAATCAGATCAGCTGTGAAAAAGCGCTGATGTGAAAAGATCTGATGTGATTGGTCAAAAGACCAAATAGTGGAAAAAAAGATCAGAATTGGACTGCCTGTCTAAACTCAGCCATATTGTCTAAATTCACTGGGTTGGGGTTGTATGGGAAGTCATTGATTGGGTTTCATCTCTTTATTGATTGATTATTTGTTACTCTACCCATTCTTGAGTAATTTGTGTTAAAGTGTTTATGTGAAATAAATGTTTTATGTCATTGCATTTTTGGATCCTAAGAACTTGACAGGCTTGTACATTCATTGTTAAGACAGCCAGAAAAACAGCTGGGACATCAACAGCTTGAACAGACATTACTTTCCAACCCAAATCAGAACTAACCCTTATTTCTCTCTAAACTCCTTCTTCCAAGGTTCGAGTGACCGGTCAGTCTATAGCAATTCATTCTACTGCATTGCCATACAAAGCTATTATAATGGTTTGGTTTAAAGCTGTGTTATCTTTTGATTCATGAATCTCAAAAGGTGAAGGGAGATAACAGTAATTGGAACTATGTGGTGTAGCTATAGCATTCCCAGGTTGTATCCTAAATGGCTCCCATCAAAAGTAGTGCACTATATAGGGAATAGGGTGCCATTTGGGAACAAAACCCTTCTGAATCACAGTGCTTACAGCTAACAGTCCTCCTGTTGGTATAATACACTGCAGGCTGCATTGGATCACTGCTTGGAACCCATCTCACACGAAGTCTATTCACAAACCCTAGAAAGCTATGGCCTTTGGCTTTCACCTGGAATTGTTTATTTACATCTATGTCTTAGGAAAAACCACTTTTCAACCCATATGATCTTGGACATAAAAGTATAATAAACCATCAAAATATGATTATATCATAGTGAATTAATGATGTGAATGAATAAGCCTTTTCATACTTTATAATATGTCCATATATAGTTACAGTTTTAGGAACATCTACCCAATATATTTTTGTTCTAAGGGTATGCCATGTGTCTGCCTCCTACGTAAAATAAAGTTTGACAACCATACAAAGTTACTTCTTTACTTATTTTAGGATTAAGGGAGTGCATTTATCGTACAACTATGAAAGTGATGTATTTAAATCTGCCTGATCGAGAGGAATCTGGAGCGTCCTCAGCCATGTCTGTCGTGACCATAGAGATAGATAGAGGACTCATCTTTATATCTGTGCCTTTATAACACCTGTGACTGCATGGGCAGCGCCATTGAGGCTACAACCCATAGGAATCCCCACCCAGTTGAGTACTTTGATTACTTTAAAATGGCAGAAGCCCTCAATGGCGCTGCCCATGCTGTTAAAACAGCCTTTTGGCCACTAGAGGTCTCTATCATTCTCCATGGTCTTGAGAGCGTTGATCTGGAGGAATGGTTTTCTAAGGACCTCCTTTGACGAGATGCGGCAGAGACCTGACATGATGGGGTGTAATGACACAGCCGACCACCGGATGCAGCCAAATACACGTTTATTCGACAGCGTAGCTTCTGAGTTTCATAGAACTGTCTGGGTTCTTGTATTGACTTGGTGGGAAATGAATAAAATAGGAAATGTAAATATATTATCTGTAATTACCAGTAAATCTAGTGATCGATTTTGAGTACTGTAGTCTTAAGAACGCTCTACCAAGTGGGTAAATGTAGCTTACATAAGTGGGAAAAACAGCTTCCAGAAAGAGGAGTTGTATTCGAACCAGGGGTTGGGAACCAAAATGATTTTCCAAAAGTTTCGTTCTGAACAGAACCATAATTTTTTCCGTTCCACTATTCTGACCTGCAAAATAAAGTTCTGAACCTCAAAAAAGTATTGGCTAATGTCGTTCCTTTCTTGTTATGACATGCATTATCTGAATTAGGTCTAGAGATTTATAACTACGGAGGAGCGGCTTCTATGGAGGAACTTTGAATGTCTTTGAACTTCCGAGAGTTGGCTTAACGTTGGACCAGAGCTTGCTTGCTAGCTAGCTAGCTAACAAGCTTGTGTGTGCAGAGCAGCAACATAATTAAAAACACGTCCTACCTTTTCGTAGTTAATAAATCCAATGTGAGACTTGCTAACTGTAGTATCCATAACTAGCATTGAAAAAGTGATTCCATTCTTCTCTAATAAAAAATTAGAATCAGGCTTGTAACATCAGTAGGTTACAGTAGCCTAAGCTTCGGAGGCGGAGGGGCAGGTTGACTACTCACGCACACACACTGGCAAAGATTTTCAGCTGGCAGGTAGACACTGGAATACGTTTCTGAATGACCGAGCGAGATCCTTGTTGCGTTTTTGTGTGGGACAAAACAAAATGCCTGGAATATAAAATAACATTATTAACCGGTTATGTTCCGAACAGTATAGATCACTTTCGTTCCTGGTTCTGATTCTGTTCCTCAAAAAAATTTGATTATTTCCCGGTTTTCTGTTCTGTTCCCTGAACATCTTTATTTTGTAACATTTTGTTATTCAAATGTTTGAATGTGTAAAGATGAAATTCCAAGAAGTGTATAAATTATGAATTATTTGCTTATATTGCAGAGGTAGGAAACCCTGGTTCTAGAGTGTTGCAGGTACTTCAGTTTTTTGTATATTGCCAGTCCCTTCAGGATTTTGCAATTCTGCAACTCAATATTAGGGAGGTGTTCCTAATGTTTGGTATACTCAGTGTATTATGCAAGGGGTTCAAATCTGACATATCACCGGACTATTACCTCATAAAACAGTCAAATCATCGCAATATTATCATATAAAACTGACTGATCACTGCACTACAAAAAGATGGCTTGCAATTTCAACCAATCACCTCACATTTACTGCATAATATTCTTAAAACAAGCCAAATGTCAACAATCTTTTTCCCTCATCAACACATTTTTGTGACAAATTTGCCTGCAAATATATATAAAAAAAATTGCTGCGAAATCCAAGAGGGACTGATACGCACTTTAAGTGTCTGGTTTATTTATCAATTGCTGTGAATGTGTTCTACAATTGTAGTGTAAAACTGTACAGTCACATGTTGTTACTGTTAAATTGTAGGACAACCTCATGGGGCTGAATTTCTCAGCTGGTCATATGTATAAGGGTTTAATTTTATAAAAATGTTTTGATATTTTGTGGATTGTGTTTTATAAGTGTACCATGAGGCACGTTTGGTGTTTGATCATGTTGTGTTATCTCTTCAGGTGAAATCCTTCATGACGATTTTATAAGTAGTTTAAGGGCTCGATTCAATCCGTAGCACAGAAGATCTGCGTTATAGCACGGTTGACATTTAAACGTCATTTTCCGATTGAGCCGACATATGCAGTGTTCAGCTTGAATGCAGTCTCCGCAAAAGCGGTAACATTAACTTTCAATGTCAATTGCGCTGCAACGCAGATCTTCTGCGCTACGGATTGAATCGAGCCCTCAATGTTCGAGCTAGATCTGGTAACTGTTTATATCCTGGTGATTGGCTGAGTAGATCTGATTAATCTGAAGCAATGGAGGATGACTAACTCACCTGACATCAATTAGTCATTAAGGGGCCGATTCAGACTTAGGAAATGTACGCCTTCTTTATGCACGCCTTTCCTATGCTCTTCTCATTAGTATTCAGACTTACCTTATGCAGGTGCGTAACGTGCTCTGGAGGTGTGGCTCCCTTGCGCACACTGAATAAATGTAATTCAACTGCTAAAAACCGTTTTCATTCAATAGGGTTTTCCGTACATTTATGTTAAGCCATCAATTTAAATACAGTGTACCTTTAATTAGAATTTGGTCGACAGACTTGCTAGAATATGTCGAGAGAATGGGTTCAGAATATGAAGGATCAATTAAAAAAGCCATATAAATATATGCATATTCGTCTCGTTTCAGCACCAATTGGTAAATAAAAAAATACTGATCTTATAGGCAATTTAGAGTATTTATGAATCATTAAAAAAACTGGTTTGGAGAGCCTTTACACATCAAATATATTGATGAATAAAAAATACAGTGGTTTGATTCATCCTGAAAGTTGCCATATTCAATTATTGTTCAAACCATGAAATATTGGAAGGTGTACTTGAACAATAGTCTACCTAAACCTCATTAATCATGGAACTGTAATTACAACGGTCCAGTCATCATGAACCGTGCGCCAGGCTCCAGGTTTAAAATGCTAAACGTGGTCTGAGTTCTATAATGATTAAAATAGGCTACATGTCCCACATTATTTTAGTCATTTAGCAGACGCTCTTATCCAGAGCGACTTACAGTTAGTGCATACATATTTTATTTTTTTCATTCTGGCCCCCCGTGGGAATCTTACCCACAACCCTGGCTTTGCAAACGCTATGCTCTACCAACTGAGCTACATCCCTGCCGGCCATTCCCTCTCCTACCCTGGACGAATTGTGCGCCGCCCCATGGGTCTCCCGGTCACAGCCGGCTACGACAGAGCCTGCATTCGAACCAGGATCTCTAGTGGCACAGCTAGCACTGCGATGCAGTGCCTTAGACCACTGCGCCACTCGGGAGACAACGTTAGCCTAATATGATCCACTATTGATAGCCACTCTCTGGAACAACTACATGGAGGTGATAAAGGAAAGAAAGGTAAATGGAATGGAAGGATGCAAAATGTAGGCTACAAATTGAAGGGAAACTAACACTGAAGTGACAGTTATAAATGTAGTGGGAATTACTGACGGTGGCTATCTATAGTGGCTAATATTTAACATGATACAAATTGTAAAAAACAAAAACAGTGAAAGGCCCGGGCATATAATTAAAATATTCTAGAGCGCATAAATCAAATCAGTAGGTTCGGCTCTACAGAAGCCTATAGCTTGGGTCTCCAAATTTCATCCCCACAAATTAAGAAGACATACAATTCTTAATAACGGCACAGCTATTTATAACCTACTTCAGTTTCAATTCAGTTTCATGTTTTAATGTCACATGCACAAGTACAGTGAAATGCCTTGCTTCCAAGTTCTAAACCCAACAATGCAGGAATCAATATCAATGTAGCACTAAAATAACATAAGGACAAGAGAAAGTAAGAAGCTATATACAGGGTCAGTTCCAATACCATATTTACAATGTGCAGGGATACTGGAGTGATAAAGGTAGATATTATTAAATATTAACCAGGTAGATGAAAAATCTCATTTACAACTGCGACCTGGCAAGAAAAGAAAGTGAAAACAAATACTATGGGGTAAAAAAACATAAAGTCAAAAATACAACAGAAATATATATACAGTGTGTGCAAATGTAGCAAGTTATGGAGGTATAGGGGTAAGGTGATTAGGCATCAAGATATGTGATAAATAGAGTAGCAGCAGCATAAATAGAGTAGCAGCAGCATAAATTATGATTGTATGTGAGTGTTTGTGTTGAGTCAGTATAAATGTGTGCATGTTATGTGTGTGTTGGAGTGTCAGTGTGTGTGAGTGTGCATAAAGATTAAAATAAAATACAAGGGTCAACTCAGATAGTCCGTGTAGCCATTTTGTTAGCTATTTAGCAGTCTTATGGATTGGGGATAGAAGTTGTTCAGGAGCCTGTTGGTGTCAGACTTGATGCACCGGTAGTGCTTGCCGTGCGGAAGCAGAGAGAACAGCAGATGGATTGGGTGGCTGGAGACTGACAATTTTCCGGCCCATCCTTTCACACCGCCTGATATAGAGGTCCTGGTTGGCAGGGAGCTCGGCCCCAGTGATCTACTGGGCTGTCTGCACCACCCTCTGTAGCGCCACGCGATCCAGGGCGGTGCTGTTGCCAAATTAAGCAGTAAGGCAGCCAGTCAAGATGCTCTCAATGGTGCAGCTGTATAACTTTTTGAAGATTTGAGGGCCCATGTCAAACCTTTTCAACTTCCTGAGGGGGAAGAGGCGCTGTCGTGCCTTCTTCACGACTGTGCTCGTGTGAGTGGGACATTTTAAGTCCTTCGTGATTTGGACACCGAGGAACTTCACTGTGGAAAAGGGGCCAAAATGATATGATTTTCATTTTTTTCCCCATATAACTGGTTTCACATTAGTCTCCAGCAATCATAAGGAAAAATCATCTAAAACAATTGCTATTTGTACTTACAGTTGAAGTCGGAAGTTTACATACGCTTAGGTTGGAGTAATTAAAACTCGTTTTTCAACCACTCCACACATTTCTTGTTAACAAACTATAGTTTTGGCCGGTTAGGACATTTACTTTGTGCATGACACAAGTAATTTTTGCAACAATTGTTTACAGACAGATTATTTCACTTATAATTCACTGTATCACAATTCCAGTGGGTCAGAAGTTTACATACACTAAATTGACTGTGCCTTTAAACAGCTTGGAAAAATTCCAGAAAATGATGCCATGGCTTTAGAAGCTTCTGATAGGCTAATTGATATCATTTGAGTCAATTGGAGGTGTACCTGTGGATATATTTCAAGGCCTACCTTCAAACTCAGTGCCTCTCTGCTTGACATCATGGGAAAATCAAAAGAAATCAGCCAAGACCTCCGAAAAAAAATAGTCGACCTCCACAAGTCTGGTTCATCCTTGGGAGCAATTTCCGAATGCCTGAAGGTACCACGTTCATCTGTACAAACAATAGTACGCAAGTATAAACACCATGGGACCACGCAGCCGTCATACTGCTCAGGAAGGAGACGCGTTCTGTCTCCTAGAGATGAACGTACTTTGGTGCGAAAAGTGCAAATCAATCCCAGAACAACAGCAAAGGACCTTGTGAAGATGCTGGAGGAAACAGGTAAAAAAGTATCTATATCCACAGTAAAACAAGTCCTATATTGACATAACCTGAAAGGCCGCTCAGCAAGGAAGAAGTCACTGCTCCAAAACCACCATAAAAAAGCCAGTCTACGGTTTGCAACTGCACATGGGGACAAAGATCGTACTTTTTGGAGAAATGTCCTCTGGTCTGATGAAACAACAATAGAACTGTTTGGCCATAATGACCATCGTTATGTTTGGAGGAAAAAGGGGGGTGGCTTGCAAGCCGAAGAACACCATCCCAACCGTGAAGGACGGGGGTGGCAGCATCATGCTGTGGGGGTGCTTTGCTGCAGGAAGGACTGGTGCACTTCACAAAATAGATGGCATCATGAGGAAGGAAAATTATGTGGATATATTGAAGCAACATCTCAAGACATCAGTCAGGAAGTTAAAGCTTGGTCGCAAAATGGGTCTTCCAAATGGACAATGACCCCAAGCATACTTCCAAAGTTGTGGCAAAATGGCTTAAGGACAACAAAGTCAAGGTATTGGAGTGGCCATCACAAAGCCCTGACCTCAATCCTATAGAAAATGTGTGGGCAGAACTGAAAAAAGCGTGTGCGAGCAAGGAGGCCTACAAACCTGACTCAGTTACACCAGCTCTGTCAGGAGGAATGGGCCAGAATTCACCCAACTTATTGTGGGAAGCTTGTGTAAAGTTAAACAATTTAAAGGCAATGCTACCAAATACTAATTTAGTGTATGTAAACTTCTGACCCACTGTGAATGTGATGAAATAAAATAAAAGCTGAAATAAATCATTCGCTCTACTATTATTCTGACATTTCACATTCTTAAAATAAAGTGGTGATCCTAACTGACCTAAAACAGGGAATTTTTACTAGGATTAAATGTCAGGAATTGTGAAAAACTGAGTTTAAATGTATTTGGCTAAGGTGTATGTAAACTTCCGACTTCAACTGTACAATCCCATTCTCCAAATTGATTATTAATTGTCCTAGCTCTTATCAATTTATACATATGCATGGAGAATTATATTTCTATCGGGAATAGTAGATATTTTTCCACTTGGAACCGACAGGTGCGTGACCTTATTCATGGTTTCTTCGCGCGTAAAGGTGGTGAAATGATGAAGGAATTAAGTCAAAATGAGAATCTGTGTATCTGTAGACACACCTCCATTCCTGTGATCTCCACCTCAAACGTATAGCTGGTTGGCATATGCATTTTCCCATGCTTAAGTTCAAGGTCAGACTATGGTAGAGAAAAAAGTGCATAAAAAGGGAATGTGTGTTATTCAGCTAGGGGGGAATTCAGACTGGAGTTACGCTCGCTTAAATGGAACTACAATCTTAAAATAGGGGGGTGGAAGGAGTGAACCTTAAAATAGCCATCACCCGCTAAATACCCCAAAGAACTACAATCTCCACATGGCATTGGATAGAAATAGTATTGAACTGAGTGAAGCGGAGTAGGTGTGTATTAAATATATTATCCACACCTACTCAGTTTTAATCTATTTCTATCAATAAAAAGACCCAATGCAACATGCGAGCAAAGCTGATGGATGAATTGAAGTCTGCTGATGTACGGCTCGATTATCAATCTTCTATCATTAGTCACTAGATGAAGCAATTTGTCTTGGACTTGACAGCTTCCATTTTCTCCCAGCGTAAACTTAATCGAGGCAATGGCCTTTTGAGTCTCTTGATGAATTCCCCCACTCAAACGGAAAAACACAAATGATTACGCTATAGCTTCTAGATTTTTGTGATTTTTTTTTCTTCATAAAGATAATTTCGATTTCTGTCACTCTCCCTGAAGTTCTACTGGTTGGACTTCTGTCACTCTCCCTGAAGACAAAGTGCTACTGGTTGTGGCGATGTGTGTTATTGGCACTGCATTGAGTATGACAAACATTATGAACACCTACCTAATATTGAGTTGCACCCCCTCCTTTTGCCCTCAGAACAGCCTCAATTTGTTGGGGCATGGACTCTACAAGGTGTCGAAAGTGTTCCACATGGATGCTGGCCCATGTTGACTCCAATGCTTCCCACAGTTGTGTCAAGTTGGCTGGATGTCCATTGGGTGGTGGACCATTCTTGATACACACGGGAAACTGTTGAGCGTGAAAAACCCAGCAGCGTTGCAGTTCTTGACACAAACCGGTGCGCCTGGCACCTACTACCATACCCCATTCAAAGGCACTTAAATATTTTGTCTTGCCCATTCACCCTCTGAATGGCACACATACACAATCCATGTCTCAATTGTCTCAAGGCTTAAAAATCCTTCTTTAACCTGTCTCCTCCCCTTCATCTACACTGATTAACAAGTGACATCAATAAGGGATCATAGCTTTCACCTGGATTCACCTGGTCAGTCTGCCATGGAAAGAGCAGGTGTTCGTAATGTTTTGTATACTCAGTCTTTTAAGTAAATATTATTCATTAATACCACAAACCTGGGACATCGAAAAGCACCATATGAACTATTATCACTATCCGAGGGCGTATGTGTATAATTGAGTATAATATCACAGGCAATATCTACTTGACAAAACGGTATCTCTATCCTCAAGGCTTCTTTGTAAACACGGAGTTGTGAGAAGCTCAAATATCATACAATGTTTTTAAATATTTTATTTATTAAAGCTTACATCATATCACTTAACTTTTGTTCTTACTCTCTTTCCTCAATATTTTGGTAAACAGAAGATCAAATATTTGTTTTACTAAAGCTAACTTCACTCAATATCATATCACTATACCAGACAATATTACATCATCTGGCTACATAACCATCCACTCCTTCCACCCCCCTTAGTGTCATCAATTAGATATGAGCGCGACAGGTATTCTTTTCCCATCATCTCTCACTCTCACCATCACTCTACCTCTCCAAACTGTCACTGAAAGTACCGAACCTACGGTTTTCCTGTCAAAGGTCTGAGAGGGACACACACACACACACACACACACACACACACACACACACACACACACACACACACACACACACAGTGTGTGACCAGACCGAGAAAAGCCCGGGTCTTCTGCATGAGCAGGAAACATTGCGTAATGTACTCCTCTTGGCAGGTGCATCATGACACTCCCTTGTTTTGAAAAAGCGAAAGCTGGAGCGAGAGAGAGAGAAGAGGATGGCCAGAGGAAAAATGGAGGAGTGTCTATTTCCCCTGTCAGATGGCTCCAGCGAGGTAGGCTAAGCTAGGCTACATCATTCCACTCTGTGCTTTCTTTCCAGGGGAGTTTTTTCACCCTCTTTTGGGCTCTTCCCTGGCTTTAATGAAATCAGTGGTTCCTGAAAATAACGTGTGTGGGGGAATGGGATAAATATTTCAAGCCACTCCTAAGAACAGAGCAGTGGCGTGTTGCACTGACACTGGCAGCTGTCCCTGTTCTGTAAGGCTTCCTGGCTGCTCTTCTGTGCTGTAGGACTCTCCCTCTCCTCTAGCACGGAATAAAGATAGTAAGAAGCGCACGAAACAGCAGCCCAGTTAAACCTTTTACCACAGTTGCATGCAAACTGTGCACGGTCCCCTGGTGGAATGCAACTCAACTGCTCCCTCTCCAACTCCGGGACCACTCTTCCCCGTCCCTGTCTGTGTGAACACAAACCATTAACGATATTGAACACCCAGCGTCTAATAATATCCCTGATCACTCAGCTGGGCATCCCTACGCGCCACTGGCCATCTCACTCTTCTATCTCCATCTCCTTCCACCAGCTCTAGTTAATCTAGTACTGTAGCCTGCCTGGCTGTTTTAGTAGTGGGTCCCTAGCAACTGTGGCTACTACTTTACACACCCAGCATGCTCTGAAATTCAATTAAGTTTCAGCACGGAAAACTTGCGTTTGGGGAAATAAGATGGGAAGATGTGAGAGAGAGAGGGAGAGAAATACGTCTGTCCTTTAGTCATGATTTGCTAGAATCAGAACTAGACTGGGTGTGATGACGATGCAGAGTAAATGTTTTGCGGGGACATGTGTTCAATGTGGTTTATTACAGGGGGAAATTAAAGGGGGTGGGGAGAGGGGAGGGGAGGGGAGCAACAGAGAGGGTAGAGGATAGGGGACAGGAGAGGCTAAATCAATACAAGTATAAAAACACCTGCTCTATTTCATCTCATGGATTCCAGATGAATACAAATGCAGAACCACCGGTGCCTTCATAATGAAATCTGAAATGTAAAAACAACTAAATGGAATAGGTAGAAGTGATGAATATGTGGTGTCGAGGGCTCAAGGCAACACATCCATTTTTGAGGAAGAGAAGCTTCAAAACAATATCATTATATCACATTTAGATATATTATTCTGTAAGAGTTCCACCTCATCTAGGCCATCTTTATCTGGCACTATGATGAGTCACCAGTGGGACTCTAAAAGCTATTCTCTGTCCTCAACTCGTGAAGTCTGTGAGGGTATTGATAATTATAGTTGATGAATGG
Organism: Coregonus clupeaformis; assembly: GCF_020615455.1. Taxonomy (NCBI): domain Eukaryota; kingdom Metazoa; phylum Chordata; class Actinopteri; order Salmoniformes; family Salmonidae; genus Coregonus; species Coregonus clupeaformis. Next base: position 31,157 of record NW_025537344.1, read on the forward strand.
CTCTTTGAAATTGGAAGCAAATGGATATTATTTTAAATGAATCATTAGACTACTGTATACCTGGCTATGCAAAATGTCATATCTAATTTTTCTCCACATTGAGCTGTGATTGAAGATTGAGGGCCGGTTTCCCAGACACAGATTAAGCCTATTCCTGGACCCAAAACATATTTCAATGGAGATTCTCCATTGAGCATGTTTTTTTAGTGCAGATCAAATCTGTGTCTGGGAAACAGCCCTGTATGTCTGTCAGAAGACTGATCCTTACAGAGCGGTGGCAAAGAGCGAGGGGTTGGAACTCTAATGGCTCGTGGAGCTATGAGCTAATAGTATAATTCCTCAGAGTCTGCTGGCAGTATGCATGACGAACCACACTGGGCAAACAGTAAGCGATGCAACACACAAGGAATGCTCAATGCTCAGTCTCAGAAATCGATCCCTCTTCTCTTGCTGTCGGCGCTCTCTCTTTCTCCGTTTTTCTCTCTCTCTCTCTCCTCTTTTTTCTCCCCGTTTCTCTGTTTTCTCCTCCTCCTCTCTCCACATTATTGGAAGACCAAGTGCGTGCTTACTGTTCCATCTCTCCCTTGGGATCCCAACGATTCTATTTCTACCCACTGTCATGCCATCGTACATTAAGTTCATCTCCTGAGGAAAACTACAACTAACTTTACTTCCAGTGTCTTTTTTTCTTTTCACTCCTTCCTCTTCCTCCCCCTCCAATCCCACCTCTTCCCCTCCCTCCTCTTTCTGTCTCTTATCTATGTTCCCCATGCTCAACCTAAGAAAAGTATCCCATCGTCCGAGGAACCATCCTGGCTTGTCCCAATGCAATTACAAGGCCTGTTATTTCTCACCCTCCACTAGACCGCTACACATCAATACCCCTCTCCCCCCAACAACCTGACAGTAGCTGTACATTGTAAAGCTAATCCACAAAACAACATCCACACAAACCACATCCACTCAAATGGATGGCTTCTCTCTCGTAGGCTACCTTTCTCTGGGATAACAGTGAAAATGTACACTTGTATACTGGAAAGAAATGGTATAGAAATAACTTCCCAAAGGTTTTGTTGATTTTGTCGTTTCTTGAGCTAAGACCCTGAAACATTAGTTTGCAATTAAAAGTCCTTATTGGCCTGTTGAGCAGTGGCCTCAGTAGGAAATTACATTGGACTGGTAATGGGAAGGAAAGCAAATGATATTATCTGCACTGACCATTTCAGTAGATGAAAAGCATCATTACAACATGCTGTGACATCCATTTAATTCACTTGCAAGCAAACACACCACACACACGATCATTTGGATAGTAGCAGATGTTCACAGAATCTCCCTCACCTGCAGTTTAGAGCCATTCCAAACATGGCTGCACATCCAAATCAACTCTATATCACATGACACCACACATTCTCTGTAATTGGTCAACACCACGGGCGTGGCTCTCGCTTCATCCAAGCAGGAAATTCATGGCTAGAGGTTTAGGGGGAAAGAGTCACATTCCATCAGAAATTGACAAGAGAAATTGACTGCGTGAATGAGAGAGGGACAGGGAGAGAACGTGAAGGCATGGTAATGGATAAGACAGTGGAGTTGATGGTGGTTGATGGCAGACCAATGCATTACCCAGCCTGCTTTGCCCAAGAGCAGGGTTGCTCAAACTGTCTCGGGACCAAGTGCCGTTTTGGTTTTGCCCTAGCACTACACAGCTGATTCAAATAATCAACTAATCATCAAGCTTTGATGTGTTAGTGCTAGGGCAAAAACCAAAACGTGCACCCCTTGGGGTCCCGAGGACCGAGTTTGGGAAACACTGCCCTAGAGTGATTTGCTCTGCAGGCAGTAATGAACTTGTGATGAACCTCATTCCACTCCCCTGCCTCCCACTCCTCTATCGGCATAATCTCTCGACAGACAGAGGGAGAGAGAGGGAGGGGTAGAGGGAGGGAGGGAGAGAGAGAGAGAGAGAGAGAGAGAGAGAGAGAGAGAGAGAGAGAAGAGAACCAAAATACTGCATTTATTATTGATGATTGGATATGTTGTTGTTTTGTCCAAGAACTGCATCTAACCAGTTGGTAGAATTTGAGGGATTTGGCAATTTTCGCCCCTCACACAGTCATGCCAATGAATCATGCCAATAAAGCAAATAGCTAATATGAATTTAAAACTGAGCGAGCGAGATGGCGAGAGAGCAAGAGAACGAGATAATGAAAGAGAAAGAGAGAGAGGTAGTTTGGAGAGCAAAATATGAACAGAGAGTAAGAGTGAGAGAAGGGAAGCAAGGGAGAAAAGAGAGTGAGAGACTGCAGATATGAGTCAGGCAGACTTGAGGAGGAGGTGGAGAGGTGGATGGGGAGGTCAGCTGTTTCATCATTAGCAACTGCCTCTGCTGCAGTGGCGATGGCTTCCATTCCCCTCTCTCCCTCAGAGCTCCTCTGCTCAGCAGACTGGATCCCTCTCTTGCTCTCTCTCCCCCTCTTCCCCTCTATCCCTCAAACCCAGACATGGGGAACAGACGGTATATGCTAGCTGACAGGGGATTTTCATTCGTTCCCTTGCATTTTTCTCTCTCAGCTACTCTCTCGCTTTTTCTCTCTCACACCTTCTCTCTTTCCTACATCTAAACATTCTCTCTCTCTCTCTCTCTCTCTCTCTCTCTCTCTCTCTCTCTCTCTCTCTCTCTCTCTCTCTCTCTCTCTCTCTCTCTCTCTCTTCTCTCTCTCTCTCTCTCTCTCTCTCTCTCTCTCTCTCTCTCTCTCTCTCTCTCTCTCTCTCTCTCTCTCTCTCTCTCTCTCTCTCTCTCCAAATGTTGTTTGTTTCTGGGTCTCTAGTATACCCACATAATCAACCTATCTAGTATTGGCTATAAGGTGTTGTTGTTCTTCCATCTGGTTGTGATGAGGCCACACATTTCACTCCAGCCAAGGTTATTTCACAGTCCATACACAAGCACTTTTCATCTGTGAATCAATTCCCCACTCAGCGATCGATATTCAGAAGAATTGCTAATGCTGACATATCACACATTTTATACATAAACAACTGCTTAACCTTTCCAGCTAAGGAGATAGTCAGGCTGTGTCCCAAATTACACCCTATTCCCTATACAGTGCACTCTATTCCCCTATGGTCCCTGGCCAAAAATAGTGCACTATAAAGGGAAAAAGGTGTGATTTGGGACACCCCCATCAGCAAATGCAGGAGGCATACTACAGTCAAGTGATTGATAACAAGGTAATAATTGGACCAACTTTGGGCTTAATGGAAATATTTGCCGTGCTATAAAGCATTCGGACGGGACAGAGTGAAATGGAGTATAAATGAATGCAGGTTCCAACACACAAAAATGATTTGATTTAGTTGACACCTATATAGCTCAGTCCTCAAGCTAACACAACTCAATCCCCTCACTTTGGGATTTAGTTATGTCGTTTAAACATACTCAGTCATATTGGAATAAATCATATTTCTAAGGTATTTTTATTAAAACATTATCCGTCACTCCAAGGGAATGGGAATGTGTCCATGATTTGTCCCCAAATATGATTTGCATAGTAGGTTGCAGTGTCATTGTATTGATGCAAATCTCCACTTGCACATGAACAGCTAGAAAATATTTGTGTATATCAGTATTTCAACTCATATAGCTAGTTAGGTAGTTACAGTTGAAGTTGGAAGTTTACATACACTTAGGTTGGAGTCATTAAAACTCGTTATTCAACCACTCCACAAATTTCTTGTTAACAAACTATAGTTTTGGCAAGTCAGTTAGGACATCTACTTTGTGCATGACACAAGTCATTTTTCCAACAATTGTTTACAGATCGATTATTTCACTTATAATTCACTGTATCACAATTCCAGTGGGTCAGAAGTTTACATACACTAAGTTGACTGTGCTTTTAAACAGCTTGGAAAATTCCAGAAAATGATGTCATGGCTTTAGAAGCTTCTGATAGGCTAATTGACATCATTTGAGTCAATTGGTGGTGTACCTGTGGATGTATTTCAAGGCCTACCTTCAAACTCAGTGCCTCTTTGCTTGACATCATGGGAAAATCAAAAGAAATCAGCCAAGACCTCAGAAAAAAAAATTGTCGACCTCCACAAGTCTGGTTCATCCTTGGGAGCAATTTCCAAACGCCTGAAGGTACCCACGTTTATCTGTACAAACAATAGTACGCAAGTATAAACACCATGGGACCACGCAGCCGTCATACCACTCAGGAAGGAGATGCGTTCTGTCTCCTAGAGATGAACGTACTTTGGTGTGAAAAGTGCAAATCAATCCCAGAACAACAGCAAAGGACCTTGTGAAGATGCTGGAGGAAAAAGGTACAAAAGTATCTATATCCACAGTAAAATGAGTCCTATATCGATATAACCTGAAAGGCCGCTCAGCAAGGAAGAAGCCACTGCTCCAAAACCACCATAAAAAAAGCCAGACTACGGTTTTGCAGCTGCACATGGGGACAAAGATCATACTTTCTGGAGAAATGTCCTCTGGTCTGATGAAACAAAAATAGAACTGTTTGGCCTAATGACCATCGTTATGTTTGTAGGAAAAGGGGGACGCTTGCAAGCCAAGAACACCATCCCAACCGTGAAACACAGGGCTGGCAGCATCATGCTGTGGGGGGTGCTTTGCTGCAGGAGGGACTGGAACTTCCAAAGTTGTGGCAAAATGGCTTAAGGACAACAAAGTCAAGGTATTGGAGTGGCCATCACAAAGCCTTGATCTCAATTCTATAGAAATGTGTGGGCAGAACTGAAAAAGCGTGTGCGAACAAGGAGGCCTACAAACCTGACTCAGTTACATAATCTCTGTCAGGAGGAATGGGCCAAAATTCACCCAACTTATTGTGGGAAGCTTGTGGAAGGCTACCCGAAACGTTTGACCCAAGTTAAACAATTTAAAGGCAATGCTACCAAATACTAATTGAGTGTACGTAAACTTCTGACCCACTGGGAATGTGATGAAAGAAATAAAAGCTGAAATAAATCATTCTCTCTACTATTATTCTGACATTTCACATTCTTAAAATAAAGTGGTGATACTAACTGACCTAAGACAGGGAATTTTTACTAGGATTAAATGTCAGGAACTGTGAAAAACTGAGTTTAAATGTATTTGGCTAAGGTGTATGTGAACTTC
>NW_025537345.1:0-35724 GCF_020615455.1 Coregonus clupeaformis
AACTTTTAGCTGAGGTAACTACAGAAATATTACTGACCCAATATCCTAACAGATAAACTGAACCCAAACACGAAGCTACTACAGCCATCTAGGATTGTTAAAGTTGTAAAGTTAGTTTTTAAACCCTACGATAGAGGTAAAGGCAGAACGCTGTTTGAGAATGGTTTTTATTTGTTGTTTGGAGAGTTTCTAGGTATTATTGATCTGTGGGTGTTAGCAACTGGGGTTCGCTGAACGTGAGAGAGCTGTAAGTGTCATAATGGGTTAAGTTTGGTGTACCCGGATCACTGGTTGCTGTGGAAAGGGAGGAGGTAAAAGGGTGGTGAGTGTTAACGGTGAGAAATGGGTAGCTAGTTAGTGGTGTTAACTAGTAGCGTTTAGATTGGTGACGTTACTTGCTCTGAGACCTTGAAGTAGTTGTTTGCCTTGCTCTGCAAGGTCGTGCCTTTTTGTTGAATGACGGGTAATGGTGCGTCGAGGGTGACTGTTGTTAATGTGTGCAGAGGGTCCCTGGTTCAAGACCATGTAGGGAAGGAATCAAAACTGTTACATTGATGCTGTTGACCTAGATCACTGGGTGAATTGATAATATTATACGAAAGAGATTGTCCTACCAACCCATGGCGGCTAGGATAACATAGTAGTTTAAGTGGCATCCCAGTGAATAGAATGTTTTATTAGTTTTTACTATAACTTAACAATAATTTGTCACCTTCTAAAGTACCGTTAGATGGAAAGACAGCGATAGAGGATAATAGAGATTGTAGAGGGTTTTCTGGGTTAAAAGGAAAGTAGGTTAATTGGGAGATGAGAAATGTTGAATTGGATTGTTTGAAAGGGAAAGTAGGTTAATTGAGAGATGAGAAATGTCGAATTGGATTGTTTGAAAAAGGAAAGTAGGTTAATTGAGAGATGAGAAATGTCGAATTGGATTGTTTGAAAAGGAAAATAGGTTAATTGAGAGATGAGAAATGTTGAATTGGATTGTTGAGTTGACTAATATTAAAATAATGCTGTCTATTTACGTGAATGCAAATATGTTATTAGGTAGTAATGGTTTGTGGATAGAATTGACTGATGCCATGATTTCGTAAGCGGGTGAAAGAGAGTAGTGCTTGCTGTGCTATATCAGGATGTAAAGGATGCAGGGGGTGATGTGGAGCAGATATCTGAATAGTTGAATATGGAACGTTCTTTGACAATTTTTTTATTATTATTATTAAATTCTATAGTCTGTTTAACCATCAGTGAGTTATGCAGACAGCTAATTAATTCTAAAAAACGATAATCTGTTTCTGGTACGTTGAACAATGGGAGGTAGTTTTTACTATTATGCTGATGGAGAAGTACACATCTTTTATTAGTTCTGAATTTATTAAACAATAGGTTTATATTTCAATACATCACTGCAACAAGTTGAACAGATTACATTACCGAAAAGGGGTTATAGATGTTCATCTTTTGAGAGATTTTATGTAATCTTTTTCTGGAGTAGTTATGAGGAATTAGATTGAAACAAACGATTATTGATATGAGGTAGGACAGGGTATACAGTGGGGGAAAAAAGTATTTAGTCAGCCACCAATTGTGCAAGTTCTCCCACCTAAAAAGATGAGAGAGGCCTGTAATTTTCATCATAGGTACACGTCAACTATGACAGACAAATTGAGATTTTTTTTTCCTGAAAATCACATTGTAGGATATTTAATGAATTTATTTGCAAATTATGGTGGAAAATAAGTATTTGGTTAAATTAAATGTGCACTTCCTAATATCAAGGCTTCTCCTGACTGATAAGAAGACAGGGTATGGTAGCATATGGTGTCTCACCTAACAATGTGCCTAAGACTTCCCACGGGTGAAGGCTTCTCTGCCAAACCTAACAGGAGAATCTGGGCATTGTATGCACCCTGGAGACTGGCAGTAAAGGATTAAAGAAGTCAGAGATGGACAAAACCTAGGTGGGGAGGTCAGTACTAGGTGTTGCTGGTTACCTCTATGGAGGGGAAAGTACCAGAGAGAGATACCTGCATCTATCCCACTGTAGGAGTGTGCCAACCCAGAGGAGGAAGATGGCATCGCCACTGCGGAGCATTGTTTTATTTTGTGTCTGTCTGTGTCTGTGTGTCTTTGCAGCAGGGATTCTCAACTTCCTTATTGGTACGCTGCCAGAAGGACCCACTCCACAGAGCGATGTTGAGAGATGGAGAAGGACTCTGCGTGATCCTAGACCCTAGTGACGGAAGAAGAATCAGAGCTAAAAGGACCACACATCGTCACCCAGTGTTATGATGAGTTTCTGGTATTGAGAAGTTCAAGATGCAAGAATTTACTTAGACATTCTGTGGAGATTTTATACCAAGTATTTATTAAATCACGAGCTCGTGGGTTCATCTAACCAACGGACATGGCTTTGTCCTTCGTCAGTTGAACTCCCCACACATACAGATCTAACCTCCTTTATACTCTTGGTTATACTCCCTTTCACATACATCTGGCAACCATCATAGCACTCCCTTTCACATACATCTGGCAACCATCATATCACTCCCTTTCTCTGTTGTTATTACCCTTTGCCCCAGGTCATTATATCCTGTCCATCAATCACACTACTCTAAACATCAGTCATCTCCTTTGACATAATGGAATGTAGACTTCCTGACTCCAAACCCATTATCTACTAACTCTTGACTTTCACCATACTATGACATGACATCATTATATCATAAAAAACATCATATCAATACACTTTTTTTTCTTCATTTTTTGGTAATTAAAATTACTTATCCCCCATAAATTCATATAAAATACAATATTCCCCCTCTGTAGTACATATATATCTGACTAGATCCTAAACTATGCTAGATAACTGAGAATTGACCCCTTCAACCTTTTATACCTGAATCCAACCTGATTCTCCATTTATCTAATCAACAAAGGTATAAATTCCCAGTCATCTATCTTATGTGATATCAAACCTCTCAAACCTCTATAACTCAGTCTGAATAAAAGATAAACACATAATTAACTACTATATATTCATGATAATAATCTATGTAGTCAAAACCTTATTTTTTATATATAAGGAAAAATACCATAAAGACATCCTCCCCGCTTTTAAAATGACCCCTTTTTCTGATACACGCAAAAAAAAAAGAAACATCCATAGAAATAAATTGTGACCATCATGACATCATCCATACAAAACAATTCTACATAACCATTACGAAATTACATGAAACTATAATCTGAACACATGAATATAAAAATAACAAAAACATCCGTCTTCCTCATCCATGCGCTGTCAGAGGACCCCCAAGCTTATCACTGGTCACCTGGGGGATCTATCTGATCGACTGAGATCGCCATCTGTCCACCTCTTCTTCCTGTAAACCTTAATTCCATGTCATACAATTCCAACTTAACATTCCCATTCCTCAATCAACATTATCAATGGAATCTGAACTGGAACAAGATGACAAAGAATAATAATTAGTCCTCTCCCTCCTTGTATTACCATTAACTGACACATCTCTAACTGTAATAACTGGCATGTTAGTAATCGTTCGTACAGATCTTAAAATCAATCCCCGAAAAATTGGAAACAACACCCCATAACTATTGCTACAATAATTACTATGGCCACTAGAGGACCTAGAATACTTGCCATCCATGCTCCTATGGAATTACCACTAAAAAAACTTTGAAAAGACTTCAACAGCATTCAAATCATCATATCCTCCTAATCTTAATATAATAGCATCCAATGCTAATGATTAACATCTCAGACCCAATTGCTTAACAACCCATGATTGTTAAAATATACAATGTTAAACTCCACCTTTGTCCTCCTAATATACCTAATATAACATACACATTATAACACTCTATTATCACTCCCTGTTACATCATCACATCCCTAGACTATTCCTGCTTTAATAATTCAACCAAATTCACATCATATGAAAATATCATAACCCCATGATAATAACCAATTCATTACTTGCCATTCAACATAGATATGTAGCACCCTAAACATCCATATCAATATCACCCCATACTTCAAATGTATATAATGACTAATATGTTAATACTTTAACCCAATTAATCAACATATTCATGATTTCATTCACAATCCTCACCTTAACTTCCATGTTTCAAACAGTATGAGTCAACAATGTCTATTCAATAAATCATATAAATGCATCCTAAGACATGACCTTAATGTATCACTGTTTAAACCCCTAATATCTATAGAAAACATTTCTATGCTTATACATACTAATAATTCACTTAAATCACTCATTAATCTTATAAATTATAACCAACCAAATTACTTAACTCAACCAAATTTAAAATGACAATTCTTATTCACTTTATCCTTATCACTGAAAATGAAAACTCTCAACTAAATCACCCATTACAACTTTCAGAATGTATACTTATATTATCATACATTATAAACATTCATAATTCAATTATGACTTTCCTCATCCTGAAAATAAATACAGATCATTATCTCAATGCATTCTCAGTACTATCACTTTAGCAGTGTATATACCTACTATCATCTCCAGATCATCAGTTTCCTCGTAGCCATCTGTAGCATTGGTTGACATGATACCTGTTCAATCTCCCCTCTATCCATACCTCCGTTGGTGTAGACTGGGTGATGATGCATGAACCTTCTTCCTTCACTAGTTCTATGATCATGCAGAGTCCTTCTCCATTTATCACCATCTCTCTGTGGAGTGTATCCTTCTATCAGCGTACCAATAGTCTCTGCTGCAAAAACACACAGACAAAACAAAACAATGCTCCGCCGAAGCGGTGCCACCTTCCTCCTCTGCGTTAGAAAAGTCCTACAATGGTCCATATAGATCTAGGAATCTCTCTCTCTTACTTGGCCCTCCATCAAGGTAGCCATCAACCCCTATTACTAACCTTCCCACTTGGGTGTTGTCCATCAATGACTTCCTTAATCCTTTACCACCACATAGTCTCCAAGTCGCAGAAAATGCCCAGATTCTCCTGGTAGGTCTGGCAGAGAAGCCTTCACCTTTTCAAAAGAAAGTCTGCATAACATTGTTAGTTGAGACACAGCATGCTACTTCATCCTGTCTTCTTATCAGTCCTGATAAGCCTTTTTATATTAGGAAGTACACATTCTCAGTTTGTTACCTGTATGAAAGACACCTGTCCACAGAAGCAATCAATCAATCAGATTCCAAACTCTCCACCATGGCCAAGACCAAAGAGCTCTCCAAGGATGTCAGGGACAAGATTGTAGACCTACACAAGGCTGGAATGGGCTACAAGACCATCGCCAAGCAGATTGATGAGAAGGTGACAACAGTTGGTGCGATTATTCGCAAATGGAAGAAACACAAAATAACTGTCAATCACAAAATCAGCAGAGAATCAAATACTTTTTTCCCTCACTGTATGTGTGTATGTATGTATGTATGTATGTATGTATGTATGTATGTATGTATGTATGTGTGTATATATGTACATATATGTATATATATATATATATATATATATGTGTATATGTATGTGTATGTGTATTATCTCCCGAGTGGCGCAGTGGTCTACTAGAGATCGTGGTTCAAATCCAGGCTCTGTCGTAGCCGGCCGCGACTGGGAGACTCATGGGGCAGCTCACAATTGGCCCAGCGTCGTCCAGGGTAGGGGAGGGAATGGCCGGCAGGGATGTAGCTCAGTTGGTAGAGCATGGTGTTTGCAACGCCAGGGTTGTGGGTTCGATTCCCACAGGGGGCCAGTATGGAGAAAAAAATAAAATAATGTATGCACTCACTCACTCTGGATAAGAGCGTCTGCTAAATGACGTAAATGTAAATATGTGTGTGTGTGTATATATATAAAAAAAATGGGGGATTGGAAGTGATGCAGACAATTACATTGATAGAAGTTACAATCTATCTGCAATATTAAGCTGATCTACCCCCTTAAAAAAAACAAATAAATAAAATAATAATATGAATTATCTGAAAATTGTATGTCATCCAGTCTTAAAATGTCTGCAAAAACCAAATATTGAAATACTGTTAAATATTTAAAAAAACATTTTTATCCATTGAGTGAATTGTTATCCATTGAGAGAATTGTTATCCAATGAGTGATATAGAATAGTATACTAACGTAATAGGTAATTATTTTCTACAACTGTGATGTAACTGAACATCCACTAGGTGGAGCCAGTGGTCCACTCTTGATTAGACACTTCACATAAAATAGAAATTTGTTTGGTAAAAACAGTAGGATAAATACATATGTAGATATATATATATATTTATATAAATAATATTATACAAACATTCTAGATACACACACACACACACACACACACATAATCAATTGACTAGTAGTTTTTCTATAACTGTGATGTAACTGAACATCCACTAGGTGGAGCCAGTGGTCCACTCTTGAGTAGAGACTTGGTTTGGCATGCATTTTCATGGGTTCTGAGACACCTTGAGACATGTCACATAAAATTGACATTTGTATGGTATAAACAGTAGGATATATACATATGTAGGTAGAGTCCATTCTCGTTTAAAAAAATCAATAACACAACATACAGGTAGCTTAGTGGGTAAGAGCGTTGTGCCAGTAACCGAAAGGTCGCTGGTTCTAATCCCCGAGCCGACTAGGTGAAAAATCTGTCGATGTGTCCTTAAGCAAGGCACTTAACCCTAATTGCTCCTGTAAGTCGCTCTGGATAAGAGCGTCTGCTAAATGACTAAAATGTAAATGTAAAACAACATCTCATTCATTATATACTATATCATTTTATACAATACATTATTAAAAACATTCATTTATAATATACAACATAAAAAAAAAATATATATATATATATGCATAGTTAGATATAGAAGCCTTCATCATATAGAAAATTAAACTCACCTTCAAAATGCTCCATGAGGAATAAATTATTCAAGGAGTCTCTTCAAGATGTATGTCTTCAGGCCTTCTGGTCCTCTGGGTCTTTTTTCTTGGTTGACTGAGACATCCCACGGACGCTCTTTAATGGGGTCAAATGGATCTGTTTAGGTCAGCAGTAAAACGGGACATCTTAAAGAATACAATTACCTTTTTTGTTTTTAATTGACTGAGACATCCACTGGACATTCCATCCTCGGACGCCTCCCGGACATTCCCGGACGCCCCCCAAGAGAGAGCTATTTTTAAAAGGTTAAAGGATAAACAGGTTTAAAAAAGTAGTTTCTAAGACACTTGGGGGACCCCATGTGTACATACAGTTCCCTAGAGAGAGAGAGAGAGAGAGAGAGAGAGAGAGAGAGAGAGAGAGAGAGAGAGAGAGAGAGAGAGAGAGAGAGAGAGAGAGAGAGAGAGAGAGAGAGAGAGAGAGAGAGAGAGAGGAAGATAGAGAGATAGATGAGATAGATAGATAGATAGATAGATAGATAGATAGATAGATAGATAGATAGATAGATAGAGTAGATAGATAGATAGATAGATAGATAGATAGATAGATAGGATAGATAGATAGATAGATAGATAGATAGATAGATAGATAGATAGATAGATAGGGAGGGATGGAGAGAGAGAGAGAGAGAGAGAGAGAGAGAGGAAGAGAGAGAGAGAGAGAGAGAGAAAGAGAGAGAGAGCTGTAATTCATTGAAGGTAAATACAATTTTCTTTCAAACCTTTTATTTTCTTCTAAATTGTTACTTCAGAAATGGAAGCATACATATACAAGTTATTAAAGTTCACTATACAATATTGAATATTAAACTATGACACTAATGTTTACTACTAAACCTATGTATCATAAACGTTATTATTACACAAAACTACACCTTACTAAACAATAAATGTATAATTATTATAATAATGTTTTTCTTAGAAAAAAAAGCAGAATCAGCATTTTTCTCCTTTTCAGGGGCCTTTTGTAACCCGACACCCCCATCAGTCTCCAAATCCCTGTCTTCAAGCTGTGAGGGACTCAGACGTTGCCTCTTCCACGCAGGCTCTCCATGGCCTTCAAGGTTTCACATGTTTTCTTTTCCATGATAGATCAACCTTCTTGCCGATAAGCCCAAGTTTTGTCTTGAGAACAGAAGGGACCATCTTCGTAAATGTTCACGATGGTGGAAAAACTGTTGCACTTGTTTCATCATATCAAGCACCTTAAACCAATCTCGCCACTTGAAGCTAAAGACAGGCACAAAATAGTTGACCTCTGTGCAAGCTTTTGAAAATACATATGAACTAACAGATTGGGTGGCATTTGCGCTATTGAATTCAGAACAACCTACAATTGTCACTTTGGAGTCTGGACTATACGCTACTGAAGAGATTCGTATGACTTTCAAATCGTCTGGCCCACAGACTTCCTCTTCCAGTGCGTACCCAGGCAGGGATGTTCCATTCAGGGCCTTTTAGATCTGACATAGAGCAAGTCTTATCTTAAGACATTCCCTCATGCGAAACGCAGGAGAAAAACTCCCGGTTTTTGGCTGAAAAAGGTTGTTGAGACAGCTGTGTGTGAAAATCTTCACTGTTGAATCGTCTGGTTGGCCTCCACTCATATCAATCCCACCATTAAAACAATCAGGTGCATCACAAAGAATGGCATCGATGGTTTTGTCCTTGTGGCCCAGACATGAAGGACACAACACACCTAGAATTGGTCTAGGAGACGTGGTTTTCTGTAGTTTTCTGTGGTTGATCTCTCTTGAGGTTTCTTGTCGCTCGTAGTGTTCACAGGACAAGTCTAACACTTACTTATACTCAGGCAGACCTACCCGGAAATTACTTTTTCATTCTACAAGGGTTCACAAGCTCACTACACAGCAGCTCCATAAAAAAAAAAAAATTCCCAACTGTTTCAAATTTTTCTAACAGTTCAAACTTTAAGTTCAACTAGGTCAGTAAACGACACATCAATCACCAGGCCATTACTTTTTATTTCAAACATGTTGTAGAGGGTTCTTTGCACAGTGCTGATATTCTCTTATTCTTAAACAAACTTTAAACTTTAAACTAGAAAATGACACGGCTTCTGAGTATATGTAAAATATCTTTAGTTATGCAATTGCAGGCAGAAGTTAATACAGAGTCAACAGGATTTGTTTAGCTCTTCATAAATTCTGCAAATTGTCCAAAACAATCTCTGCTTTTCATCCAAGCACGCCCTCCCCTGGCAGATCAGGAGCCACCATGTTTTCTTCTTGTGGCTGTGTGGAAGCAACGAGAAATTGAAACAATCCAGGTCTACCTGTTCCTCCAGTTGATCTCTATCCCATGTCCTTGACTACACGCCCAGACCAGCTGCAGGGAGCTAGAGGGAACCATCCTTACCAAAAGCACAGCATTGGTAGTTCAGAAATGTCTCTACTATTGTTAAGCATATTCATTGTTAACTATTAATATTTAACAAATCAGGTAAACATGTGCTCTTTCTCTCACAGCATAGTAGATAATATATTCCTCATCAATGTGCTTTACTTCAAAGAAACAGCTGCACTATCAAGTTACATAAGCACACCCTAAATAGTGAAGAGAACGTCCGGACAGGATGTCCTTAAAAGGTCATAAACACAGGACACAGGAAAACTCCCCAATCACTTTTTGACAGCAACCGTCTACTATATTCTCTCTCACAGGAGTCTGTGAAACAAGACAGTTGGAGATTGAAACATTGTATGTGTATTCCCTTCCCCCAACTGCTCTGTTCACTCAGACAAACAAACCAGACTGCAGTTTCCCACGCAAGAATTGACTTCAAATTACTTGATATCTTCAGAAATACATAATTTCCCCCCTTAATAATTCCATAGGTCTATAGGAGTGTCTCAGGTTTTCATTACAACCATTTCTAGTGCATATTGTATATGGTTTCAATATCTTACTATCAGATTTGATAAATAACAGATTATAACATGAAAAGCTCAGTGTTGATTTTAAATATAAACATTAACATTCCACAAAAATGGTGTGTAAAACAGTATGTTGGCTTGGCTGATAAAAAGGGTAGATTGAATTTATCTTGGCAGTTGTGGCTCCCAGGTCTACAGCCAATCAAGGACTAGCTACCCATCCCCTACTGCTGCTCTCACCCCCACCCCCCACCCCATCCCCTGACATGCTGGACTCTCAGGTTCTGTTCAATAAAGTGCAGCACAGCACAGTACAGTACAACTTTATTAGTCCATGTTACAGGGAACAAAGGGAATTTGTCTTTCTGAAGGGGTTGGTCACAGATCTGCCAGTTCAGATCAAATCCCACGTTTGTTGTCTGGCTCAGGACTCAAACCAGTGACCTTTCAGTTACTGGACTAATTCTCTAACTTCCACCTCCTAACACTTCTAGCATGGGCTTCCTAGGCAAAGTTCCTTTTACACTATCCCATGTGTGTAGAAAACATGAGTCTGTCTCATGATCTGGTAATGAGGTAGTCCTGCCTTCAACTTCAAAATCAGTGTCACCCTCAGGTCAAGAGGGCATTACCTCTTGGTCTAATGGTCAAGACACTGGTTTTTCCCATGGGACACCTGGGTACAGATCCCGCCCATGAAATGTGCACACCTATCCCAAGGCACCATTCCACTGCTTCCACCAATGTAGTGTTTTTTTTTGCAAACAGCAACGGTGTAATGCCCCTTTCGTCTCAAACCCGGGTCTCCCTGCCCGTAGGCAATCAAATATATTGTAGTGAATTCAGGGGGTAGCCCCAAACGGGTTTTGAACCTGGGTCCATCAACTGTCAAGCCAACACCTTAAGCGTGTTAGGTTCTAAATGAACCTAGTAAAACTCAGGGACGTTTAGTAAAGCTCAAACCAAGTTTATTCACCCATTGGATCATACAGCTGCATAAGACAAAGAACATATTCACACAAGCACTTGTATTTAACCATTTCTCCTATGCTGAGCCCCTCCTTCCACATCTGAACAGCCAATACACCTCTGTTCCTATCCAGAAGATGAGTGATATATGTTCTTCCTCACTTCATCTAACCTGACCTCTGCCCAAATTGCTCACTCCTCCCCAACTCACGGCTGTCATGTTGACTTGTACCAGACTGTGTCTCTTCTCCTCCAATAGGATCCCTGATGGCTAACGATAACATATCCTGACAGAATGGAAACATTATACATTCCCCTCTCTTCCTCAGTGACATTAATAAGTATATTTCATGTTTAGAAGTTCCCACGGGGGGCCAGTATGAAAAAAAATATATATTATAATAATGTATGCACTCACTAACTGTAAGTCGCTCTGGATAAGAGCGTCTGCTAAATGACTAAAAAAATAATAATAATTAATACTCAGGGAGAAAAAGGTGTAGATTCACGCGCAGAGCGGCAGGTGTGTATTACGCCATTACAGAAGACAGGAATCATGTTGACAGGCAGGCAATGGTCATACACAGGTAGGCAAACAGGCAGGAGAATCAAAACTAGGACTGAAGGCGATAACTGGTTCTCACAAAGCTAGGAAAAGTCTTAGTAGAGTCAAAACGAACAATACCTCACAAGACACAAACAGAATGAACTGAACTAAATAAGGAGCTGATGAGACCAGGTGAGTAACTAACACAGGTGGAATCAATGAACAAACATGGAAGACAGGGCTACGTTCAAGAACACAAAGAAACAGGGCTACGTTCAAGAACACAAAGAAACAGGGCTACGTTCAAGAACACAAAGAAACAGGGCTACGTTCAAGAACACAAAGAAACAGGGCTACGTTCAAGAACACAAAGAAACAGGGCTACGTTCAAGAACACAAAGAAACAGGGCTAGGTTCAAGAACACAAAGAAACAGGGCTTCGTTCAAGAACACAAAGAAACAGGGCTACGTTCAAGAACACAAAGAAACAGGGCTACGTTCAAGAACACAAAGAAACAGGGCTACGTTCAAGAACACAAAGAAACAGGGCTACGTTCAAAAACACAAAGAAACAGGGCCACGTTCAAGAACACAAAGAAACAGGGCTACGTTCAAGAACACAAAGAAACAGGGCTACGTTCAAGAACATAAAGAAGCAGGGCCACGTTCAAGAACACAAAGAAACAGGGCTACGTTCAAGAACACAAAGAAACAATGCTACGTTCAAGAACACAAAGAAACAGGGCTACGTTCAAGAACACAAAGAAACAGGGCTACGTTCAAGAACAGAAAGAAACAGGGCCACGTTCAAGAACACAAAGAAACAGGGCCACGTTATAGAACAGAAAGAAACAGGGCTACGTTCAAGAACACAAAGAAACAGGGCTACGTTCAAGAACACAAAGAAACAGGGCTACGTTCAAGAACACAAAGAAACAGGGCCACATTCAAGAACACAAAGAAACAGGGCTACGTTCAAGAACAGAAAGAAACAGGGCTACGTTCAAGAACACAAAGAAACAGGGCTAGGTTCAATAACACAAAGAAACAGGGCTACGTTCAAGAACAGAAAGAAACAGGGCTACGTTCAAGAACACAAAAAACAGGGCTACGTTCAAGAACACAAGGTGAACTGAGAAAAATAAATACAGAACCTTACATTGATTACAATGATCACACAGAAGAGAGGTTAATATGTTCATTAAATTATGTTTTCTAGGAGGAAGGTTTACCCTGTGTATGAGATTAAAATGTATCAGCTGATGATTAGGATTGTTAGATGAACCCACTAAGTTCCTGATGAACTCAACTGGTGAGCCTCTTTAGCAGCTAGTTCCATGGACACACTGATTTCAATGTCCTTTGCCAAGGTCAGATGACTTTCAGTCAACAGTCTCTTTTGTGTAGCTTCACTCCGTAGCCCACATACTAGTCTGTCTCTAATGATGTCATTTAGAACAGCATTAAACTCAGTGTTCTGGTAGTTTCTTTAATGCAGCAGCAAACATTGTTACTGATTCTCCCTCTTCCTGATGTCTCCTGTGGAACCTGAACCTTTCAGCATTAACTAGTGGTTCTGGTGAAAACTGTCCTTTAAGTATCTCCACAATATCCCCATACGTCTTATTACCTGTTCTGACTGGCTGTAGCAGGCTGCCTAGTAAATTAAATGTCTTTGGCCCCATTACACTAAAACATGGAGGCACAATGTTGTCCTCATCCATGTCATTTACAAGAACAAAATATTCAAACTGTTCTGTATATGAGCTCCACTGTTCAATACTTTTATCAAACTGTCCATTGTTTCCATCAATTCCAATAATAATTGTCACTCACTTCAATATTGTCCTCAACCAAAGCAATATTTTCCTCAGTCATGTGATCTTCATTCACTTCACTCACTGACGTTTCCTCCTAAATTCGCTCATTTTGCAGGAAACAGGAATCAGTTCAACCATTTATCTGGAACGTGATCATCTCAACACATACAAACCCCCATGATGCTCTGCAGCACAACCCCAATATACAACAAATACATACATAAGTAAATGGACACTAAACAAAACTCATAGAGGAATTTAAATGTTCAGTTGTAGAAAGTAGGGCTATGGGATAGGGTCAGAAAGGTCAGTATGTTTGATAACTGGTTACAGAGGTGACATGACAAGCATAAGGTCCATTATAACACAGTGAAGTAGAGGTGGGAGCTAAAAGCAGACATGGACAGTGAGACGGTGTGAGGAGGTCAGGGGTGAAACACTAGATCAGGACAGGTAGAAATGGCAGGGCTGGAAATAGACACAGAGACACATTCTGATCATGGCTCACACCTGACCTGAGACACCCAAACAGAAGATGCCATAGCAAAGTCCTGTCCAGTAGGCTATATGGGATTTCCTTTCATCAAAATCCAACACATGGAAATGTGTCCAGTGTGTGTGTGTGTGTGTCCAGTGTGTGTGTCCTGTGTGTGTGTGTGTCAGGTGTGTGTGTCCAGTGTGTATGTGTGTGTGTGTGTCCAGTGTGTATGTGTGTGCGTCCAGTGTGAGTGTGTGTGTGTGTGTGTGTGTCCAGTGTGTGTGTGTCCAGCGTATGTGTGTGTGTCCAGTGTGTGCGTCCAGTGTGTGTGTGTGTTTGTGTGTGTCCAGTGTGTGTGAGTGTGTGTGTCCAGTGTGTGAGTGTGTGTCCAGTGTGTGTGAATGTGTGTGTAAGTGTGTATGTGTGTGTGTCCAGTGTCTGTGTGTGTGTCCAGTGTGTGTGAGTGTGTGTCCCCAGTGTTTGTGTCCAGTGTGTGTGTGTGTGTCCAGTGTGTGTGAGTGTGTGTGTCCAGTGTGTGTGTGTGTCCAGTGTGTGTGTGTGTTTCCTGTGTGTGTGTGTGTCAGGTGTGTGTGTGTCGAGTGTGTGTTTGTGTGTCCAGTGTGTGTCCTGTGTGTGTGTGTGTGTCAGGTGTGTGTGTGTCCAGTGTGTATGTGTGTGTGTCGTGTGTGTCCAGTGTGTATGTGTGTGGGTCCAGTGTGAGTGTGTGTGTGTGTGTGTCCAGTGTGTGTGTGTCCAGCGTATGTGTGTGTGTCCAGTGTGTGTGTCCAGTGTGTGTGTCCAGTGTGTGTGTGTGTTTGTGTGTGTCCAGTGTGTGTGAGTGTGTGTGTCCAGTGTGTGCGTGTGTGTGTGTCCAGTGTGTGTGTGTGTGTGTGTGTGTCCAGTGTGTGTGTGTGTGTGTCCTGTGTGTGTGTCCTGTGTGTGTGTGTGTCAGGTGTGTGTGTGTCCAGTGTGTGTGTGTGTCCTGTGTGTGTGTCAGGTGTGTGTGTGTGTGTCCAGTGTGTGTCCTGTGTGTGTGTCCTGTGTGTGTGTGTGTGTGTGTCAGGTGTGTGTGTGTGTGTCCAGTGTGTGTGTGTGTCATGTGTGTGTGTCCTGTGTGTGTGTGTGTGTCAGGTGTGTGTGTGTGTCCAGTGTGTGTGAGTGTGTGTGTCCAGTGTGTGTGTGTGTCCAGTGTGTGTCCTGTGTGTGTGTCCTGTGTGTGTGTCCTGTGTGTCAGATGTGTGTGTGTCCAGTGTGTATGTGTGTGTCCTGTGTGTGTTTTTCCAGTGTGTGTATGTGTGTGTGTCCAGTGTGTATGAGTGTGTATCCTGTGTGTGTGTGTGTGTTTGTACAGTGTGTGTGTGTGTGTGTGTGTGTGTGTGTCCAGTGTGTGTGTCCAGTGTGTGTCCTCTGTGTGTGTGTGTGTGTCCAGTGTGTGTGTGTGTCCAGTGTGTGTGTGTGTTCAGTGTATGTGTGTGTGTCCAGTGTGTGTGTGTGTCCAGAGTGTGTGTGTGTCCAGAGTGTGTGTGTGTCCATTGTGTGTGTGTGTCCAGTGTGTGGGTGTGTTTTTCCAGTGTGTGTCCAGTGTGTTTGTGTGTGATCAGTGTGTGTGTGTCCTGTGTGTGTGTGTGTGTGTGTGTGTGTGTGTGTGTGTGTCCAGTGTGTGTTTGTCCGGTGTGTGTGTGTTCAGTGTGTTTGTTCAGTGTGTGTGTGTGTGTGTGTGTATCAAGTGTGTGTGTGTGTGTCAGTGTGTGTGTCCAGTGTGTGTGTGTGTTCAGTATGTGTGTGTCCAGTGTGTGTGTGTGTGTCCAGTGTGTGTGTGTGTCCACTGTGTGTGTGTCCAGTGTGTCAGTGTGTGTGTGTGTGTGTCCAGTGTGTGTGTGTGAATCTAGTGTGTGTGTGTGTGTGTGTGTCCAGTGTGTGTGTCCTGTGTGTGTGTCCAGTGTTTGTGTGTTCAGTGTGTGTGTGTTCCCAGTGTGTGTGTATGTGTGTTAACATGGTTATTATTTACAGGGACACTGAGGAGTCAACATGAACCCCAAACCCTGGATAGAGGGGCTCAGTGAATGTGGAGTGGAATGTGTTCAGGTGGGTCAGTGTGTCAGAGGAGACTCTGTAGAAGGACAGAGTGCCGGCTGGCCAGTCCAGATACACTCCTACTCTGTGGGAGCTGGAGGAGGGGACGTCTATGGTAGTGGACTTATTATTGTGCCTGGCTCTGTAACTGTAGTCAGAGCAGACCAGACTCCAGGACTTGTCATTGTATCCAATCCCACAGTCACTACCCCATCCAAGCCTACAATCATCACCCCTTCCTCTCCTGCTGATTCCTTTATATGCCACTCCTATATCAGCCCCTTCACTCCACTCTACCTCCCAGTAACAGCGTCCAGTCAGACCCTCTCTACACAGCACCTGTCTCCAGTCCTCAAATCTCTCTGGGTGATCAGGATACGGCTGCTCCTCTCTCCTCCATGTCACCTTTCTGTTCTCCTCAGACAGAGAGAGGCGTCTGTTTACTGTGTTTGGGTCCAGTGTGAGATCACAGACATCTGATGGATGAAACCAGACACAATTTTAGAAATCATCATCATTCACATTAGAATGTTAACTCACTTTTCACTAATTCATTTAATGTAGATGTTTCTAGGTATCAAAAGGAGAAGTTAAGGTAACTTGAGACATGATCATATGTTATACTGTATGGTAATATAAAACACACTTATTCCCATTAATTACACACACACATACACAGACAAACACATCCTGAACAAATACACACTAAACACACACACACACACATACTGAACACACACACACACATTTCTAAAGTAACACGAACACGTCACACACACACACAGACACACACATTGTCAAAGCAACTCTTTGTAAACTTTGGTGTCCCTGATTTGTGCTTCTGTAGAACTACAGCTGATATTTAATATGACCAAGTAAGTAATGATGGTGGTCTTTGACTTTGACTTCACTTGAATTAAGACTTATTCCTAGTCATATTCTTCACAGCAGTCAACACTCACATTTTCTAAGTCCAGGTTTCATTGTGTTCTCTCCACCATGTTCCACACTGTAGCGGTAAGCAGAAGAACAGACAGTCATTGAGGGATACACCTGAACTCACTCACACACACACACACACACACACACACACACACACACACACACACACACACACACACACACATACAAACAGTCAGTCATTGAGTGATAAACGTACACACAATGTGTGTGTGTGTGTGTGTCCAGTGTGTGTGTCTGTGTGTGTGTGTGTGTGTGTGTGTGTGTGTCCAGTGTGTGTGTGTGTGTGTGTGTGTGTGTCCAGTGTGTGTGTGTGTGTGTTCTGTGTGTGTGTGTGTGTGTCCAGTGTGTTTGTGTGTGTGTGTGTGTGTGTGTTCAGTGTGTGTGTGTGTTTGTGTTTGTCAGTGTGTGTGTGTGTACTGATACACGTGCACACACACACACACAAACACACACACACACACACACACACACACACACACACACACACACACACACACACACACACACACACACACACACACACACACACACACACACACACACACACACACACACACACACACACACACACACACACACACACACACACACACACACACACACACACACACACTGGACACACACACACACACACACTCACACACACAGGACACACACACACACTGGACACACACACACATACACACACACACACACACACACACTGGACACACATACACACTGGACACACACACACACAGTCTTTATATAACTTAGTCCAAGTGGTGGTCAGAATGTTTGTCTTAACTAGCCTGATAACTCCAACATGTCTGATATGAACATTGACATAAACCCTCTACATACTTGAGTTTCTCCAGTCTGCAGTGTGGATCCTCCAGTCCAGCAGAGAGCAGTCTGACTCCTGAGTCTCCTGGGTGATTGTAGCTCAGGTCCAGCTCTCTCAGGTGTGAGGGGTTTGACTTCAGAGCTGAGATCAGAGAAGCACAGCCTTCCTCTGTGACTAGACAGCCTGACAGCCTGCAAAGAGTCAAATCATATTAAAACCACACTGCTATTCTTTGGTGGTCAAAATAGTGGCAGTATATTTTTTCAACATATTCAGATATATCAGTGTCCTGAAACCTGTCATATCTATTCATAAATGGGTGTTTCATTATTCGAAATGACAAATTATCAAAGTATTGCTTGTAGATAGAAAAATGCATATGACAAATATTTGAGTAGACTGACCAGAGCAGTTGTCAGTCAAAAGCACTGTCAGTCAAAAGACAGACAGTGAGGTATCAGATTTAGATTGTATTGAGTATACAGTCCACACCATATCTATTTTCACAGTAAAGCTAACATTTTAAATGTGGCTCTATACTCCAGCATTTTGGATTTGAGATCAAATGTTTCATATGAGGTGAGAGTATATCATGTCACCTTTTATTTGAGGGTATTTTAATACATATCTGTTTCACCGTTTAGAAATAAATCATTTATGTATCTAGTCCCCCCCATTTGACGAAGTCAAACGTATTCTGACCATTTCACTTACAGTGTATTAAAGTAGTCAAAAGTTGAGTATTTGGTCCCAAACTCGTTGGTTGCATTTGCAGGTTGTTTTGGTTGTGTTTTGGGTTATGTTTTGTCCGATAGTAACTGAATGGTGGATGATGACTTGAGTAATTTTCTGTCTAAGTGAGTAGATAACATGTTTCTAAACACTACTAAATTAATCCTGATGATCCCATGATTAATACAAATCATGAATGAATCATGAATAATAATGCCTAATTGCCTAATATGAAACAATATATCTGAAATCCAAAATGCTGGAGTATAGCACCAAATGTAAAACTGTAAGCTTCACTGTCTAAACACATATGGTGTGGACTATGTGTGCCTGGTAAACACATGTGGATCTGGTGAACAGTTATCACTTGTTGACCAACTACAGGAATACTGACCTCAGAGTCTCCAGTTTACAGTGGGGATTCCCCAGTCCAGCAGAGAGCAGCCTCACTCCTGAATCCTTCAGGTCATTGTTACTCAGATCCAGCTCTCTCAGGTGTGAGGGGTTTGACTTCAGAGCTGAGACCAGAGAAGCACAGCCTTCCTCTGTGACTAGACAGCCTGACAGCCTGCAAGAATAAAATCCTATTAAAATCACACTGCTATATGTTTGTTCAACATTTTCAGATACATCAGAGTCCTGAAACCTGGAATATCTATTCATATATGTATATACAGTTGAAGTCGGAAGTTTACATACACCTTAACCAAATACATTCAAACTCCGTTTTTCATCATTCCTGACATTTAATCGTAGTAAAGATTCCCTGTCTTAGGTCAGTTAGGATCACCACTTTATTTTAAGAATGTGAAATGTCAGAATAATAGTAGAGAGAATGATTTATTTCAGCTTTTATTTCTTTCATCACATTCCCAGTGGGTCAGAAGTTTACCTACACTCAATTAGTATTTGGTAGCATTGTCTTTAAATTGTTTAACTTGGGTCAAACGTTTCGGGTAGCCTTCCACAAGCTTCCCACAATAAGTTGGGTGAATTTTGGCCCATTCCTCCTGACAGAGCTGGTGTAACTGAGTCAGGTTTGTAGGCCTCCTTGCTCGCACATGCTTTTTCAGTTCTGCCCACACATTTTCTATAGGATTGAGGTCAGGGCTTTGTGATGGCTACTCCAATACCTTGACTTTGTTGTCCTTAAGCCATTTTGCCACAACTTTGGAAGTATGCTTGGGGTCATTTTCCATTTGGAAGACCCATTTGCGACCAAGCTTTATCTTCCTGACTAATGTCTTGAGATGTTGCTTCAATATATCCACATAATATTTTCCTTCCTCATGATGCCATCTATTTTGTGAAGTGCACCAGTCCCTCCTGCAGCAAAGCACCCCCACAGCATGATGCTGCCACCCCCGTGCTTCATGGTTGGGATGGTGTTCTTGGCTTGCAAGCATCCCCCTTTTTCCTCCAAACATAACGATGGTCATTATGGCCAAACAGTTATATTTTTGTTTCATCAGACCAGAGGACATTTCTCAAAAAAAGTACGATCTTTGTCCCAATGTGCAGTTGCAAACCGTAGTCTGGCTTTTTTATGGCGGTTTTGGAGCAGTGGCTTCTTCCTTGCTGAGCAGCCTTTCAGGTTATGTCGATATAGGACTCGTTTTACTGTGGATATAGATACATTTATACCTGTTTATATAGGCCTCCTGTACCTCAGTTGGTAGAGCATGGCGCTTGCAACGCCAGGGTTGTGGGTTCAATTCCCACGGGGGGGCCAGTATGAAAAAATGTATGCACTCACTAACTGTAAGTCGCTCTGGATAAGAGCGTCTGCTAAAATGTAAATATAGGACTTGTTTTACTGTGGAAATAGATACTTTTGTACCTGTTTCCTCCAGCATCTTCACAAGGTCCTTTGCTGTTGTTCTGGGATTGATATGCACTTTTCGCACCAAAGTACGTTAATCTCTAGGAGACAGAACACATCTCCTTCCTGGAGCAGTATGACGGCAGCGTGGTCCCATGGTGTTAATACTTGCGTACTATTGTTTGTACAGATGAACGTGGTACCTTCAGGCGTTTGGAAATTGCTCCCAAGGATGAACCAGACTTGTGGAGGTCTACAATTCTATTTCTGAGGTCTTTGCTGATTTCTTTTGATTTTCCCATGATGTCAAGCAAAGAGGCACTGAGGTTGAAGGTAGGCCTTGAAATACATCCACAGGTACACCTCCAATTGACTCAAATTATGTCAATTAGCCTATCAGAAGCTTCTAAAGCCATGACATCATTTTCTGGAATTTTCCAAGCTGTTTAAGGGCACAGTCAACTTAGTGTATGTAAACTTCTGACCCACTAGAATTGTGATGAAGTGAATTATAAGTGAAATAATCTGTCTGTAAACAATTGTTGGAAAAATTACTTGTGTCATGCACAAAGTAGATGTCCTAACCGACTTGCCAACACTAGAGTTTGTTAACAAGAAATTTGTGGAGTGGTTGAAAAACAAGTTTTAATGACTCCAACCTAAGTGTATGTTAACTTCCGACTTCAACTGTATACTCTATCAGTCAAAAGTTTGAACACACCTACTCATTCAAATGTAATTTTTACATTTAAAACTAATTTTTACATTGTAGAAGAAAGAGACTTGCTTTGGCCAAGAAACATGAGCAATGGACATTAGACCTGAGTGGTGCAGTGGTCTAAGAAACATGAGCAATGGACACGTGTCTCCTGAGTGGTGCAGTGGTCTAAGGCACTGTATCGCAGTGCTAACTGTGCCACTAGAGATCCTGGTTCGAATCCAGGCTCTGTCGCAGCCGGCTGCGACCGGGAGACTCATGGGCGGCGCACAATTGGCCCAGCGTCGTCCAGGGTAGGGGAGGGAATGGCCGGCAGGGATGTAGCTCAGTTGATAGAGCATGGCGTTTGCAACGCCAGGGTTGTGGGTTCGATTCCCACGGGGGGCCAGTATAAAAAAAAAATATATGTATTCACTAACTGTAAGTCGCTCTGGATAAGAGCGTCTGCTAAATGACTAAAATGTAAATGTAAAATGTAGACCGGTGGAAATCTGTCCTTTGGTCTGATGGGTCCAAATTTGAGATTTTTGGTTCCAACCGCCGTGTCTTTGTGAGACGCAGAGTAGGTGAACGGATGATCTCTGCATGTGTGGTACCCACCGTGAAGCATGGAGGAGGAGGTGTTATGGTGTGGGGGTGCTTTGCTGGTGACACTGTCTGTGAATTATTTTGAATTCAAGGCACACTTAACCAGCATGGCTACCACAGCATTCTGCAGCGATACGCCATCCCATCTGGTTTGCGCTTAGTGGGACTATCATTTGTTTTTCAACAGGACAATGACCCAACACACCTCCAGGCTGTGTAAGGGCTATCTGACCAAGGAGAGTGATGGAGTGCTGCATCAGATGACCTGGCCTCCACAATCACCCGACCTCAACCCAATTGAGATGGTTTGGGATGAGTTGGAACGCAGAGTGAAGGAAAAGCAGCCAACAAGTGCTCAGCATATGTGGGAACTCTTTCAAGACCGTTGGAAAAGCATTCCAGGTGAAGCTGGTTGAGAGAATGCCAAGAGTGTGCAAAGCTGTCATTAAGGCAAAGGGTGGCTATTTGAAGAATCTCAAATATAAAACATATTTTAATTTGTTTAACACTTCTTTGGTTACTACATGATTCCATATGTGTTATTTCAAAGTTTTGATGTCTTCACTATTATTCTACAATGTAAAAAATAGTAAAAATAATGAAAAACCCTTGAATGAGTATGTGTGTCCAAACGTTTGACTGGTACTGTATATAAATGAATGAATGTATAATTATTAACAGTAGATAACATGTTTCTAAACACTACTAAATGTATCATTGCATGTGTGTGTGTCTCCAGTGTGTGTGTGTATGTGTGTGTGTCCAGTGTGTGTTTGTGTGTGTGTCCAGTGTGTGTGTGTGTTGTCCAATGAGTGTGTGTCCAGTGTGTGTGTTTGTGTGTGTGTCTAGTGTGTGTGTGTCCAGTGTGTGTGTGTGTATTGTGTGGGTGTCCTGTGTGTGTGTGTGTGTGTCCAGTGTGTGTCCAGTGTGTGTGTGTGTTCATTGAGTGATACAGGGTCTACTCTGGGTCTACTCTGACCTCAGAGTCTCCAGTTTACAGTGGGGATTCCCCAGTCCAGCAGAGAGCAGCTTCACTCCTGAATCCTTCAGGTCATTGTTACTCAGGTCCAGCTCTCTCAGGTGTGAGGGGTTTGACCTCAGAGCTGAGACCAGAGAAGCACAGCCCCCCTCTGTGACTAGACAGCCTGACAGCCTGTAAAGAGTACAATTTTATTAAAACCACACTGCTATTCTTTGGTGGTGAAAAATGTGGCAGTATATTATTTAAACATTTTCAGATATATCAGTGTCCTGAAACCTGCCATATCTATTCATGAATGGATTTATCGTTATTAGAAATAACAAATTATCAAAGTATTGCTTGTAGAGAGAAAAATATAATCATTTTAAAACCACACTGCTATTCTTTGGTTTTGAGTAATTTACTTTCTAAGTGAGTAGATAACATTTTTCTAAACACTACTAAATTAATCCTGATGATGACATGATTAAGAAAAATCATGAATGAATCATGAATAATAATGAATGAGAAAGTTACAGAGGCTACAACAAAACATGCTAACCTCTCACCATTAACCTCAAATAAAAGGTGACATTCTGTATTGTTGCCTAATATGAAACATTCTATCTCAAATCCAAATAGCTGGAGCATAGCAGCAAATGTAAAACTGTAAACTTCACTGTCCAAACACATATGATGTGGACTATGTGTGCCTGGTAAACACATGTGGATCTGGTGAACAGTTATCACTTGTTGACCAACTACAGGAATACTGACCTCAGAGTCTCCAGTTTACAGTGGGGATTCCCCAGGACAGCAGAGAGCAGCTTCACTCCTGAATCCTTCAGGTCATTGTTACTCAGATCCAGCTCTCTCAGGTGTGAGGGGTTTGACTTCAGAGCTGAGATAAGAGAAGCACAGCCTTCCTCTGAGACTCCACAGCCTGACAGCCTGACAGAGAGATCATCATGATTTCACAAACACACTGTTAATATAACACCAGTAGTGTAGTAGGACAATGGCAGATGCA
This sequence comes from Coregonus clupeaformis, assembly GCF_020615455.1. Classification (NCBI taxonomy): domain Eukaryota; kingdom Metazoa; phylum Chordata; class Actinopteri; order Salmoniformes; family Salmonidae; genus Coregonus; species Coregonus clupeaformis. Next base: position 23,400 of record NW_025537345.1, read on the forward strand.
TTTGGTTTATTCTCTTAAACAACATATAGATTCATCTTCCGTCTCCTAGAATTGTATGGTCATATTGTTATACTAATGTGAACATCAATGCATTGATTCAATATGTTGTTCAATATAATATTATATACATACTATAATATATATTTTTCTCTAAACTGATGATTAATACTTAAATATACCTGTATTTACTCACAGAGCAGCTCTGGAGACTTTGACCACTGGCAGCAGCCTCAGAAGACCTTCCTCTGATCTGGAGTATTTCTTCAGGTCAAACACATCCAACTCCTTTTCTGAAGTCAGCAACACAAAGACCAGAGCTGACCACTGTGCAGGTGACAGTTCTTCTTCTGAGAGACTTCCTGAGCTCAGGTAGCTTTGGATCTCCTCCACTAGAGAATGGTCATTCAGCTCATTCAGACAGTGGAACAGATTGATGCACCTCTCTGGAGAGGGATTCTTCCTGATCTTCTCCTTTATGTACTTGACTGTTTCTTCACGGTTCTGTGAGCTGCTTCTTGTCTTTGTCAGTAGACCTCGTAAGTGCTTCTGATTGGACTCCAGTGAGAGGCCCAGAAGGAAGCGGAGGAAAAGGTCCAGGTTTCCTGTCTCACTTTGTAAGGCTTTATCCACAGCACTCTTGAAGACTGTAACTTCAGTAACTTGCGGTTCGGCCATTAGATTCTCATTGTTGTTGATGAATGAGAGGAACACATATACAGCAGCCAGAAACTCCTGAATGCTCAGATGCACGAAGCAGTACACCTTGTCCTGGTACAGCACACATTCCTCTTTAAAGAGCTGTGTGCACAATCCTGAGTACACTGAGGCTTCATTGACATCAATGCCAGCCTCTTTCAGGTCTTCTTCATAGAAAATCAGATTGCCATTCACAAGCTGTTGAAAAGCCAGTTTTCCCAGTGACAGAATGATCTCTTTATTCCAGTGTGGACCTGTCTCTTCTTTCCCAAGATACTTTTCATTCTTCTGTTTGGTATGAAACTCCACAAGGTGTGTGTACATCTCAGTCAGAGTCTTGGGCATCTCTTCTCTCTTATGTTTCAGCATGTGTTCAAGGACTATTGCAGAAATCCAACAGAAGGCTGGAATGTGGCACATGATGTGGAGGCTCCTTGATGTCTTTATGTGTGAGATGATTCTGCTGGCCAGGTCCTCATCACTGAATCTCTTCCTGAAGTACTCCTCCTTCTGTGGGTCATTGAACCCTCGTACCTCTGTCACCTGGTCAACACACCCTGAAGGGATCTTATTGGCTGCTGCAGGTCTGGTAGTTATCCAGAGGAGAGCAGAGGGAAGCAGATTTCCCTTGATGAGATTTGTCAGCAGAACATCCACTGAGGTTGACTTTGTAACGTCACAACAAATCTTGTTCTTCTGGAAGTCTAGGGGCAGTCGGCACTCATCCAGACCATCAAAGATTAACAGAACTTTGTACTTGTCGTAGTTGGAGATTCTTGATTCTTTGGTTTCCATTGAGAAGTGATTGAGAAGTTTAATCAAAGTGTGTTTTTCCCCGTACATCAAATTCAGCTCCCGGAAAGGGAATGAAAATACAAATTGGACATCCTGATTTGCTTTTCCTTCAGCCCAGTCCAGAATGAACTTCTGCACAGAGACTGTTTTTCCAATGCCAGCCACTCCCTTTGTCAGCACAGTTCTGATAAGTTTGTCTTGTCCAGTTAAGGGTTTGAAGATGTCGTTACATTTGACTGCAGTCTCTGGTCTTGCTTGTTTCCTGGTTGTTGTCTCAATCTGTCTCAGCTCATGTTCATTATTGACCTCTCCTGTTCCACCCTCTGTGATGTAGAGCTCTGTGTAGATCTTATTGAGAAGTGTTGGGTTTCCTTGTTTAGCGATCCCTCAAATACACATTGAAACTTCTTCTTTAGATTAGATTTGAGTTCACGTTGGCAAATCACAGCAAGCTCATCTGAATGAAGAAATAACACAGAGGATATTAATATTACGTCTGTTATAATGCCTACAGTATTGTGGAACTGTTATAAAATTTTAAATTATAATAATTTCTCCGCAGAGACTGACTGTATAAATGTGTAAATGTTTTCATAATGCATTACAGACTGGTGTGACTGATTATATTATTGGTTGATTATATTATCGGTATTAGCTCTCTCTCTCTCTCTCTCTCTCTCTCTCTCTCTCTCTCTCTCTCTCTCTCTCTCTCTCTCTCTCTTTCTAATTTAATCACCACAACACATCCCTGCTGCTACTTGATGAGGTCACTAGGTGTTGCGTTAAGGCTGCTACAATATCATTGAGTTACACAACTACTTTAGCTGTACTTTAGCTACAGCTTTTAAATGCTCTAAAACAGCATTCAATATGAGGCAGACAGCTCTTACTTTTCTCCAGTGTGTCAGCAAGCTCCTTCTGGTTCATTTTCCTCAGGACTAGTGCAGTGTGATCTTCAGAGCCGCCTCTGGCACTGCTCTCCTGCTTCTCATCTTCAGCATCCACAACTTCCTTATCCTGCTTCTGACTCTCAAAGCCTTCTGGGAGTTCTGGACTAAGAATCCTCTTGAACATCTTCAGCTCGTTCTTCACAAATGTCATAATATTCTCTTCAAGCAACTGAAATAAATCAAGTAAATAAGTTAAGCAAGAGAAGAAATGCTTTCTCATTAACACATGAATGAATGATTGACAGATCAACTTCACTTGAGGTAAACAAAAACAAATGTACATAACAGGACCACATACACTGAGTATGGAGGCCAGGTCTGTTTGATGACTCTGGGAAGACTGACCACTGAGAATCTCTGACTCTGATCTCTCCTGTTGGTTTCTGTGGACAAAACATGAGATTATATTTCCTCATCCAGGGAGTACACACACACACACACACAGACACACACACACACACACACACACACACACACACACACACACACACACACACACACAGGGAGGCAGGGAATGTTGTGTTAGTTTAATATTGTTTCAGGACTATGAAAATGGAAAAAAAGGGTTAGCCTATGGATTATGAAAACAACAAAAATAAATGGGAAAATGGGAGAGGAGAAATGACTAGAGACAGTGTTGTTTAACTCACTGACCATGACCCATGAGTTCTTCTTACCTTTGTTTAGTAGAAAAGGCTCCCTCTCTAAACATTATAGGATGATTCATAGACCAGTCACTCTTCATGGACACACAGCTGGGTACAGGGGAGGCTGGTCTCTCCTGCTTGATTGGGCTTCAACACAACAGAGACAAACATTACATCTCTCATCGACTCTGAGCTCAGATTTGGAAACAAGAGTTTCATTCCAAAAACGCTATATATCCATTTTCAGAAAAGTTCGTGAATTAGCTTTATAGTTTAAAGAAATTATGAAAAGAGATTGGTAAGTTTTTCACTATCTAATCATGGCATGGGGTTGTTCAATGACAGACATGTATGTGTTTAAATCTCTCACTTGATGGTTTCATTTCAGAGAGACAAATAATGTGTTTTTTTGGCAAAATGCTATATATCTGCCTCATTCTCAGAGAAATAAGTAGTACTGCTAGGTTTTACTCAGTAATAATATATATCTGCCTCAATCTCAGAGAAATAAGTAGTACTGCTAGGTTTTACACAGTAATAAAATATATCTGCCTCACTCTCAGAGAAATAAGTAGTACTGCTAGGTTTTACACAGTAATTAAATATATCTGCCTCACTCTCAGAGAAATAAGTAGTACTGCTAGATTTTACACAGTCAAATGTAACTAATAACTTCATTTTTAATGAAGAACTGTACACATACAAAATTCAATATAGTAATTTGATATCTGTATGTAAAACATTTATATTTTAGTCATTTAGCAGATGCTCTTATCCAGGGCCGGTTTCCCAAAAGCATCTTAAGGCTAATTTCATCGTTAGAATATTCCTAGGAGCATCATAGATGCTTTTTTGCCCTTCCGCATGACTTTATACACAGAAGATCTCTGGTAAACATAGAATCACATGGTTTATCCGTCTCTTTGTGACCACCCGATAAATTCAGAACGAGTTGAATACAAATACAAAGTTGCCAATGTCTTTGCAATTGATACAAACAAGGGAAGTACACAAATTATGCTTCAAATGAAAACCGAGATGACTGCATTAAAATATAAACAGTAGGCTATAGGCCTATTTCAATCATATTGAAATATATTCCATGTTCAATATATTTAGTTATATTTTGCTACTTGTAGGCTACTGTCTGTAAATTGTCTCAATATATTTCATGATGTGTAGCCTAACATGTGTCCAATGATGTGCCAAATCTGTGATTTAGTGCATTTTTATTGGGTAAGCATTAGAATAAACTACCTCAATATTTGCAGCCGTAGGTAGTAATATCTTTCTAGAAGCTGATCCGTGGTCAGTATTGTGAAATAATTATAATGTTAAGGAAAGATTTTAATGGAGAAAACTGATCCGAGAGCAGCGCTCCCTTTCTTTCGATCCTATCAGTATCGATACATGCTCCACCGGACATGCAACCTTGTCATGCTGCTGATCCAGTTTCTACTGGTCTGCCTTCGGATATGGAACTCTGACCTGTTACCTTGTCCCGAACCTGCTGTTTCAACCCTCTCCCTCTCCTTCTCTCTCCCCCTCTCCCTCTCCCCCCTCTCCCTCTCCCTCTCTCTCTCTCTCTCTCTCTCTCTCTCTCTCTCTCTCTCTCTCTCTCTCTCTCTCTCTCTCTCTCTCTCTCTCTCTCTCTCTCTCTCTCTCTCTCTCTCTCCCCTCTCCTTCTCTCTCTCTACAACACCTGCTGTCTTGACCTCTGAATGCTTGGCTATGAACAGCCAACTGACATTTACTCCTGAGGTGCTGATGTGTTGCACCCTCTATAACCACAGTGATAATAATATTTGACCCTGCTGGTCATCTATGAACTTTTGAAAATCTTGAAGAACGATCTGTCCTAAATGGCCATGTACTCTTATAATCTCCCCCCAGCACAGCCAGAAGAGGACTGGCCACCCTTCAGAGCCTGGTTCCTCTCTAGGTTTCTTCCTAGGTTCCTGCCTGTCTCTGGAGTTTTTCCTAGCCTCCGTGCCTCTGCATTGCTTGCTCTTTTGGGGTTTTAGACTGGGTTTCTATATAAGCACTTTGTGACAACTGCTGATGTAAAAAAATGTCTTCTGGGAATACATATGAAGGAGACCAAGCCAGGGTTTGGGGTTTAAGAAGTCAATGAGAGGTAAAAATGACTTCCTTAGTTGTTAATTTTGAAAATGTTCTGTCTTAAGTAGTTTAACAAACTGACACATTTTCATGTTAGTCAAAAACAACTTTATATGGAAGGAGTGCCTTTGATTTGACGGCCTGCACATGTGCAGTTCGTTACAAGACGACCATTAGACCCAATTACGTATTTCTGCGCATGAGCTTCAAATCAAATCAAATTGTATTTCTCACATGAGCCGAATACAACAGTGGTACACTTTACCGTGAAATGCTTACTTACGAGCCCTTTCCCAACAATGCAGAGTTAAAAAGTCACAAAAATTAGCTAAATAAAAAAAAGGAAATAGTAACATAATAAAATAACAATAATGAATATAATAAAATAACAATAAGGTAGTTGAGGTAATTTAGGAAATATGTACATGTAGGTAGGGGTAAAAGTGACTAGGCAATCAGGATAGAGATTACATCTCCTCATCCAGGAGTGCACACACACACACTGCACACACACACACACACACACACACACACACACACACACACACACACACACACACACACACACACACAGGGGAGGGAATGTAGTGTTAGTTTAATATTGTTTCAGGACTATGAAAATTGAAAAAAGGATTAGCCTACGGATTATGAAAACACAAAAATAAATGGGAAAATGGGAGAGGAGAAATGACTAGAGACAGTGTTTTTTAACTCAATGACCATGACCCATGAGTTCTTCTTACCTTTGTTTAGTAGAAAAGGCTCCCTCTCTAAACATTATAGGATGATTCATAGACCAGTCACTCTTCATGGACACACAGCTGGGTACAGGGAGGCTGGTCTCTCCTGCTGATTGGGCTTCAACACAACAGAGACAAACATTACATCTCTCATCGACTCTGAGCTCAGATTTGGAAACAAGAGTTTCATTCCAAAACGCTATATATCCATTTTCAGAAATGTTCGTAAATTAGCTTTTATAGTTTAAAGAAATTATGAAAGAGATTGGTGAGTTTTTCACTATCTAATCATGGCATGGGGTTGTTCAATGACAGACATGTATGTGTTTAAATCTCTCACTTGATGGTTTCATTTCAGAGAGACAAATAATGTGTTTTTTTGGCAAAATGCTATATATCTGCCTCACTCTCAGAGAAATAAGTAGTACTGCTAGGTTTTACACAGTAATAATATATATATATCTGCCTCACTCTCAGAGAAATAAGTAGTACTGCTAGGTTTTACAATATCAAATGTAACTAATAACTACATTTTTAATAAAGAACTGTACACATACAAAATTCAATATAGTAATTTGATATCTGTATGTAAAACATTTATATTTTAGTCATTTAGCAGATGCTCTTATCCAGGGCCGGTTTCCCAAAAGCATCTTAAGGCTAATTTCATCGTTAGAATCTTCCTAGGAGCATCATAGATGCTTTTTTGCCCTTCCGCATGACTTTATACACAGAAGATCTCTGGTAAACATAGAATCACATGGTTTATCCGTCTCTTTGTGACCACCGATAAATTCAGAACAAAGTTGAATACAAATAGAAAGTTGCCAATGTCTTTGCAATTGATACAAACAAGGGAAGTACACAAATTATGCTTCAAATGAAAACCGAGATGACTGCATTAAAATATAAACAGTAGCTGTTTCAACCCCCCCCTCTCTTTCTCTCCTTCTCCTCTCTCTCTCTCTCTCTCTCTCTCCCTCTCTCTCTCTCTCTCTCTCTCTCTCTCTCTCTCTCTCTCTCTCTCTCTCTCTCTCTCTCTCTCTCTCTCTCTCTCTCTCTCTCTCTCTACAACACCTGGTGTCTTGACCTCTGAATGCTTGGCTATGAACAGCCAACTGACATTTACTCCTGAGGTGCTGACGTGTTGCACCCTCTATAACCACAGTGATTATTATTTGACCCTGCTGGTCATCTATGAACTTTTGAAAATCTTGAAGAACGATCTGGCCTAAATGGCCATGTACTCTTATATCTCCCCAGCACAGCCAGAAGAGGACTGGCCACCCTTCAGAGCCTGGTTCCTCTCTAGGTTTCTTCCTAGGTTCCCTGCCTTTCTCTGGAGTTTTTCCTAGCCTCCGTGCCTCTGCATTGCTTGCTCTTTGGGGTTTTAGACTGGGTTTCTATATAAGCACTTTGTGACAACTGCTGATGTAAAATGTCTTCTGGGAATACATATGAAGTGAGACCAAGCCAGGGTTTGGGGTTTAAGGAGTCAATGAGAGGTAAAATGACTTCCTTAGTTGTTAATTTTGAAAATGTTCTGTCTTAAGTAGTTTAACAAACTGACACATTTTCATGTTAGTCAAAAACAACTTTATATGGAAGGAGTGCCTTTGATTTGATGGCCTGCACATGTGCAGTTCGGCACAAGACGACCATTAGACCCAATTACGTATTTCTGTGCATGAGCTTCAAATCAAATCAAATTGTATTTCTCACATGAGCTTTACCGTGAAATGCTTACTTACGAGCCCTTTCCCAACAATGCAGAGTTAAAAAGTCACAAAAATTAGCTAAATAAAAAAAGGAAATAGTAACATAATAAAATAACAATAATGAATATAATAAAATAACAATAAGGTAGTTGAGGTAATTTAGAAAATATGTACATGTAGGTAGGGGTAAAAGTGAATAGGCAATCAGGATAGAGATTACATCTCCTCATCCAGGGAGTGCACACACACACACTCACTGACACACACACACACACACACACACACACACACACACACACACACACACACAAGGAGGGAATGTAGTGTTAGTTTAATATTGTTTCAGGACTATGAAAATTGAAAAAAGGATTAGCCTACGGATTATGAAAACAACAAAAATAAATGGGAAAATGGGAGAGGAGAAATGACTAGAGACAGTGTTGTTTTAACTCACTGACCATGACCCATGAGTTCTTCTTACCTTTGTTTAGTAGAAAAGGCTCCCTCTCTAAACATTATAGGATGATTCATAGACCAGTCACTCTTCATGGACACACAGCTGGGTACAGGGGGAGGCTGGTCTCTCCTGCTTGATTGGGCTTCAACACAACAGAGACAAACATTACATCTCTCATCGACTCTGAGCTCAGATTTGGAAACAAGAGTTTCATTCCAAAACGCTATATATCCATTTTCAGAAATGTTCGTGAAATTAGCTTTTATAGTTTAAAGAAATTATGAAAGAGATTGGTGAGTTTTTCACTATCTAATCATGGCATGGGGTTGTTCAATGACAGACATGTATGTGTTTAAATCTCTCACTTGATGGTTTCATTTCAGAGAGACAAATAATGTGTTTTTTTGGCAAAATGCTATATATCTGCCTCACTCTCAGAGAAATAAGTAGTACTGCTAGGTTTTACACAGTAATAATATATCTGCCTCACTCTCAGAGTAATAAGTAGTACTGCTATGTTTTACACAGTAATAATATATCTGCCTCACTCTCAGAGAAATAAGTAGTACTGCTAGGTTTTACACAGTAATAATATATTTCTGCCTCACTCTCAGAGAAATAAGTAGTACTGCTATGTTTTACACAGTAATAATATATATCTGCCTCACTCTCAGAGAAATAAGTAGTACTGCTAGGTTTTACACAGTAATAATATATATATGCCTCACTCTCTGAGAAATAAGTAGTACTGCTAGGTTTTACACTGTCAAATGTAACTAATAACTACATTTTTAATAAAGAACTGTACACATACAAAATTCAATATAGTAATTTGATATCTGTATGTAAAACATTTATATTTTAGTCATTTAGCAGATGCTCTTATCCAGGGCCGGTTTCCCAAAAGCATCTTAAGGCTAATTTCATCGTTAGAATCTTCCTAGGAGCATCATAGATGCTTTTTTGCCCTTCCGCATGACTTTATACACAGAAGATCTCTGGTAAACATAGAATCACATGGTTTATCCATCTCTTTGTGACCACCGATAAATTCAGAACAAAGTTGAATACAAATACAAAGTTGCCAATGTCTTTGCAATTGATACAAACAAGGGAAGTACACAAATTATGCTTCAAATGAAAACCGAGATGACTGCATTAAAATATAAACAGTAGGCTATAGGCCTATTTCAATCATATTGAAATATATTCCATGTTCAAATATTTAGTTATATTTTGCTACTTGTAGGCTACGGTCTGTAATTTGTCTCAATATATTTCATGATGAGTAGCCTAACATGTGCCCAATGATGTGCAGAATCTGTGATTTAGTGCATTTTTTATTGTGTAAGCACTAGAATAAACTACCTCAATATTTGCAGCCGTAGGTAGTAATATCTTTCTAGAAGCTGATCCATGGTCAGTATTGTGAAATAATTATAATGTTAAGGAAATATTTTAATGGAGAAAACTGATCCGAGAGCAGCGCTCCCTTTCTTTCGATCCTATCAGTATCGATACATGCTCCACCGGACGTGCAACCTTGTCATGCTGCTGATCCAGTTTCTACTGGTCTGCCATGCGGATCTGGAACTCTGACCTGTTACCTTGTCCCGAACCTGCTGTTTCAACCCTCTCCCTCTCCTTCTCTCTCCCCTCTCCTTCCCTCTCCTCTCTCTCCTCCCCTCTCTCCCCCCCCCCCCCTCCCCCCCTCTCTCTCTCTCTCTCTCTCTCTCTCTCTCTCTCTCTCTCTCTCTCTCTCTCTCTCTCTCTCTCTCTCTCTCCTTCTCCTCTCTCTCTCTACAACACCTGCGTAAAAATGTCTTCTGGGGTAATACATATGAAGGAGACCAAGCCAGGGTTTGGGGTTTAGAAGTCAATGAGAGGTAAAAATGACTTCCTTAGTTGTTAATTTTGAAAATGTTCTGTCTTAAGTAGTTTAACAAACTGACACATTTTCATGTTAGTCAAAAACAACTTTATATGGAAGGAGTGCCTTTGATTTGACGGCCTGCACATGTGCAGTTCGGCACAAGAGACGACCATTAGACCCAATTACGTATTTCTGCGCATGAGCTTCAAATCAAATCAAATTGTATTTCTCACATGAGCCGAATACCAACAGTTGTACACTTACCGTGAAATGCTTACTACTGAGCCCTTTCCCAACAATGCAGAGTTAAAAAGTCACAAAAAATTAGCCTAAATAAAAAAGGAAATAGTAACATAATAAAATAACAATAATGAATATAATAAAATAACAATAAGGTAGTTGAGGTAATTTAGAAATATGTACATGTAGGTAGGGGTAAAAGTGACTAGGCAATCAGGATAGAGATTACATCTCCTCATCCAGGGAGTGCACACACACACACACACACACACACACACACACACACACACACACACACACACACACACACACAGGGAGGGAATGTAGTGTTTGTTTAATATTGTTTCGGACTATGAAAATTGAAAAAGGATTAGCCTACGGATTATAGAAAACAACAAAAATAAATGGGAAAATGGGAGAGGGAGAAATGACCAGAGACAGTGTTGTTTAACTCACTGACCATGACCCATGAGTTCTTCTTACCTTTGTTTAGTAGAAAAGGCTCCCTCTCTAAACATTATAGGATGATTCATAGACCAGTCACTCTTCATGGACACACAGCTGGGTACAGGGGAGGCTGGTCTCTCCCTGCTTGATTGGGCTTCAACACAACAGAGACAAACATTACATCTCTCATCGACTATGAGCTCAGATTTGGAAACAAGAGTTTCATTCCAAAACGCTATATATCCATTTTCAGAAATGTTCGTAAATTAGCTTTTTATAGTTTAAAGAAATTATGAAAGAGATTGGTGAGTTTTTCACTATCTAATCATGGCATGGGGTTGTTCAATGACAGACATGTATGTGTTTAAATCTCTCACTTGATGGTTTCATTTCAGAGAGACAAATAATGTGTTTTTTTGGCAAAATGCTATATATCTGCCTCACTCTCAGAGAAATAAGTAGTACTGCTAGGTTTTACTCAGTAATAATATATATATCTGCCTCACTCTCAGAGTAATAAGTAGTACTGCTATGTTTTACACAGTAAAAATATATATCTGCCTCACTCTCAGAGAAATAAGTAGTACTGCTAGGTTTTACACAGTCAAATGTAACAAATAACTACATTTTTTATGAAGAACTGTACACATACAAAATTCAATATAGTAATTTGATATCTGTATGTAAAACATTTATATTTTAGTCATTTAGCAGATGCTCTTATCCAGGGCCGGTTTCCCAAAAGCATCTTAAGGCTAATTTCATCGTTAGAATCTTCCTAGGAGCATCATAGATGCTTTTTTGCCCTTCCCGCATGACTTTATACACAGAAGATCTCTGGCAAACATAGAATCACATGGTTTATCCATCTCTTTGTGACCACCGATAAATTCAGAACAAAGTTGAATACAAATACAAAGTTGCCAATGTCTTTGCAATTGATACAAACAAGGGAAGTACACAAATTATGCTTCAAATGAAAACCGAGATGACTGCATTAAAATATAAACAGTAGGCTATAGGCCCTATTTCAATCATATTGAAATATATTCCATGTTCAATATATTTAGTTATATTTTGCTACTTGTAGGCTACGGTCTGTAATTTGTCTCAATATATTTCATGATGAGTAGCCTAACATGTGCCCAATGATGTGCCAAATCTGTGATTTAGTGCATTTTTATTGTGTAAGCACTAGAATAAACTACCTCAATATTTTGCAGCCGTAGGTAGTAATATCTTTCTAGAAGCTGATCCATGGTCCAGTATTGTGAAATAATTATAATGTTAAGGGAAAGATTTTAATGGAGAAAACTGATCCGAGCAGCGCTCCCTTTCTTCGATCCTATCAGTATCGATACATGCTCCACCGGACGTGCAACCTTGTCATGCTGCTGATCCAGTTTCTACTGGTCTGCCTGCGGATCTGGAACTCTGACCTGTTACCTTGTCCCGAACCTGCTGTTTCAACCTCCTCTCCCTCTCCCTTTCTCTCCCTCTCCTTCCCTCTCCTCTCTCTCTCTCTCTCTCTCTCTCTCTCTCTCTCTCTCTCTCTCTCTCTCTCTCTCTCTCTCTCTCTCTCTCTCTCTCTCTCTCTCTCTCTCTCTCTCTCTCCTTCTCTCTCTCTACAACACCTGCTGT
>NW_025537345.1:35734-36277 GCF_020615455.1 Coregonus clupeaformis
ACAACGATGTAAAAATGTATTCTGGGGAATACATATGAAGGAGACCAAGCCAGGGTTTGGGGTTTAAGAAGTCAATGAGAGGTAAAAATGACTTCCTTAGTTGTTAATTTTGAAAATGTTCTGTCTTAAGTAGTTTAACAAACTGACACATTTTCATGTTAGTCAAAAACAACTTTATATGGAAGGAGTGCCTTTGATTTGACGGCCTGCACATGTGCAGTTCGGCACAAGACGACCATTAGACCCAATTACGTATTTCTGCGCATGAGCTTCAAATCAAATCAAATTGTATTTCTCACATGAGCCGAATACAACAGTTGTACACTTTACCGTGAAATGCTTACTTACTGAGCCCTTTCCCAACAATGCAGAGTTAAAAAAAGTCACAAAAATTAGCTAAATAAAAAGGAAATAGTAACATAATAAAATAACAATAATGAATATAATAAAATAACAATAAGGTAGTTGAGGTAATTTAGGAAATATGTACATGTAGGTAGGGGTAAAAGTGACTAGGCAATCAGGATAGAGATTACATCTCCT
>NW_025537346.1:0-36170 GCF_020615455.1 Coregonus clupeaformis
ACTTTGTTGGGCCTACTGCTGCTAGGTAGCTCTCTCTCTGCTCTCTCCCCTCCCCTCTGTCTGTCCTTGATTGCAGGAGTGAAGTCTGGTGTGCGGGAGTCAGGGTTCCAGCTGCAGCTCATTCGCCATAATCACCTCAGCCTTTAAACCGGTCAAACTTTCCACTCATCGTCAGATCATAGTCAAGACAACCATATATTTGGAACCTGACTCCTGCCTCCGCTTCACTCCTGCCACCACCATCCTGCTCTCCACTCTCCGGGCCTCTCCTTTGGACTCACCACGGACACTAGGACATTACGGTACCACACCTGCCCTGACCTGGATCTGTACCCTCCCTGTAACCTGGACTTGCTCTTCCCCATTTATTGGAAACCTGGACTATTGAACATTATAATAAACCTGTTAAACTTCTCTGGCTTGGTGTACTTGTCTGCATTTGGGTTCTATCCAGTTAAATCATAACAGTATGATCTGACCAACATGAACCCAGCAACAGTAGCTCGGATACCACCCCAGAGTGCACTCAAATTTGGACTGCCATAGCCAATCAGGGCCATTCTACTTGGCCAACATGATACCCTGTTTAGGCGATTGCTGAGGACAGTCAGGTGCTGCTTAATCAGGTTCAATTACTCACCAATCAAGTGTCTGCCCTTACTACCCCTTCAGCCCAGATCAGAAGCCTTTTGTTCCTGCTCCAGAGCGCTATGGCGGGAACATGGGAACCTGTGGCGATTTTTTGACTCAATGCTCGTTAGTGTTTGAACAACAGCCCCTCACCTCGCCTCCCGAAAGAGCCCGTGTGCCTACCTTATCAACTCTACTAGCGGTTCCGCTCGTGCCTGGGGATCCGCGGTCTGGGAGAGTCAGTCGGACATTTGCCGCGCTTCGTGGCCTTCACCCGGAGATGAGGAAGGTTTTTGACCACCCCGTGCGAGGCAAGGAGGCTGCGCAGCGGTTGTTTTCTCTTCGGCAGGGGGCTGTAGTGTGGCGGAGATGGCAGTGGAGTTTCGGACTTTAGCAGCAGTGAGTGGTTGGAGTGACGAGGCATTACAAGGAGTGTTCATCAATGCTTTGTCTGAGATTTTAAAAAGATGAATTGGTGTCATATGATGAATCGCCTACGCTGGATAATCTTATTTCCTCACTATCAGGTTGGATAATCGGATTTGGGAGCGCCGCCGGGAGAGGAGTGTTAGTTCCAAGCAACCTGTCTGTCATCAGCAAACTCCTCCCTGCATCGTCCCTACGGAGAGGCCGGGTCTTCCCGAGTCGATCACGAGGAGCACTGAACCCGAAGCCATGGAGGTGGGTGCGTGCAGGTTGTCCTCAGAGGGGCGTGCGCGTCGTATTCAGCTCGGGTCTGCCTGTATTGTGGAGAAGCTGGTATTTCGTTCCTTCCTGCCCAGTTCGTCCCGGGGAAAAGGGCCGGCTCATCATTTTGGGAGAAGTTTTGGTGAGCCGAGCACGGATTCTTCCTCTTCTCCCCGCATTCTGCTCCAGGCATCCCTCCAGTGGCAGTCCCAGAATTTCTCTGTTAGTGCGCTGATTGACTCTGTGGTGCCGCAGAAGCTTTTTGGATAGAGAGTGGGCTCAACAAATGGATTTGGAGACTGTTCCTATGGACTGTCCGCTGCAGGCTAAGGGTCTAAATGGACAATTGTTGACCCGCATTACCCATCAGACTGTTCCTGTTTGTCTTAGAGTGTCGGGGAAATCATCAGGAGAACATTCAATTCCATATTATCGACTGCCCACAGACTCCCCTGGTCCTTGGTATCCCCTGGCTCATAAAACACAATCCACACATTGATTGGGTGACAGGTAACATTGTTTCATGGAGCACATTTTTGTCATGTGAATTGTTTTGTGTTCTGCTCAGGCTCCTGCCAGTACTGTGCCTCAGCCTCCCCTGGAGTCCATGGATCTTTCTGCTGTTCCTGCGTGTATCATGACCTGGCATCCGTTTTCTGCAAACACAGGCTACTTCTCTTCCTCCTCACCGGCCTTACGACTGCGCCACTTGACCTCCAGCCAGGAGCCCCGCTCCCCCAGCAGTCGCCTGGACAATCTCTCCCGGCCGGAGGCGAGGCTATAAACTACATTCGGGACTCCTTGGCGGCGGTATTATGCGTCCTTCTCGTCACCTGAGAGCGGGATTCTTTTTTGTTGCTAAGAAGGATAAGACCCTCAGACCCTGTATTGATTACCGTGGACTTAACAACATCACCGTTAAGAACAAGTATTCTCTGCCTTTGATTAATTCTGCTTTTCCCCTCCTTCATGGTGCTACCATCTTTGGAAACTGGATCTACGAAATGCGTATCACCTGGTGCGCATTCGTAAGATGAATAGAAGACTGCCTTCAGCACACCCTTGGGACATTTTGGTATCGGGTTATGCCTTTTGGGTTGTCTAATGCCCCTGCTGTTTCTCAGGCACTAGTCAATGATGTCCTTCGGGACATGTTGATCGGTTTGTTTTTGTCTATCTGGATGATATCTTGATTTTCTCGAGTCCTCCCAGGAACATGAACTGCATGTCGCCAGGTGTTGCAAAGGTTGTTGGAGAACAAACTGTTTGTGAAGATGGAGAAATGTGAATTTCATGTGTCTGAGACCTCTTTTTGGGTTACATCATAGCTCAGGGGGGCTGCGGATGGACCCAGCTAAGATCTCTGCTGTCACGGACTGGCCAGCTCCTCTACCCGCAAACAACTTCAGCGATTTCTGGGGGTTTGCGAACTTCTATAGGGGTTCATCAAGGACTACAGCCGCTTGGGCGCCACTACTCTCACCTCCATCTCACGACCGTGCTTGAATGAACGGAAGAACTGAAACATCGCTTCGCCTCGGCTCCCATTCTGATGCAGCCGGAACCCGACCGCCAGTTTGTCGTGGAGGTGGATGCATCCGACACTGGGGTAGGTGCAGTGTTGTCACAACGTTCTCTGAAGATAACAAACTGCATCCCTGTGCTTTTCTCTCAAGAAAACTTTCTCAGGCAGAGAGGAATTATGATGTTGGAAATCGTGAACTGCTCGCCGTTAAGCTGGCTCTCGAGGAGTGGCGACATTGGTTGGAGGGGCGGAACAACCCTTCATCGTTTGGACGGATCATAAGAATCTGGCTTACCTCCAGTCAGCGAAGCAGCTCAACCCCCGTCCAAGCCAGGTGGGCACTATTTTTTGGGAGATTCAATTTTTCTCTGTCTTACCGTCCTGGGTCACGCAGCGTCAAGCCTGACGCCCTGTCTCGTGTTCATTCGGCTGTTGATACTGGTAGTAACCCTGAACCCATTTTGCCTCCTACCTGCAGTATTGCAGTCATCACATGTGACATCGAGGGGATTGTTAGACAGGCTCAACATCATCAAGCTGACCCTGGGAGGGGTCCTCCTAACCGGATGTTTGTCCCTGAGTCTGCTCGCTCCCAGGTACTTCAGTGGGCTCACTCGTCTCCCCTTACCTGTCACCCTGGAGTTTCGCGGACCCTTGACTTTGTGCGACGGAAGTTCTGGTGGGCCACGATGGAGGCGGACACTCGAGCCTTCATTGCTGCTTGTACGGTATGTGCACGAAGTAAAAACTCCACCCAGGCCAGCGCTGGTCATCTACGACCTCTACCTATACCCAGCCGGCCCTGGTCGCATATCGCTATGGATTTTGTCACTGGACTTCCCCCTCATCTGGTAAGACTGTCATTCTTACGGTGATTGATCGTTTTTCTAAGTTCGCTCATTTTTTGGCCCTACCTAAACTGCCCACTGCCAGAGAGACGGCTGATATTTTGGTTGAACATGTGTTCCGCTCTCATGGTCTACCCACGGATATTGTCTCTGACAGGGGTCCCCAGTTTGTCTCCCAGGTGTGGAAAGCTTTCTGTAAAGCTTTGGGCATTACATCCAGCCTGTCCTCTGGATATCACCCCCAGACCAACGGGCAAGCCGAGAGAGCCGAACCAGGAGATGGAGACCGCACTTCGCTGTGTCACTGGGTCTAACCCTGGGTCATGGAGCTCCATGCTCCCCCTGGGTGGAATATGCTCATAACACCTTGACTAACGCTTCCTCTGGTTTGTCCCCTTTTCTGTGTGCTCTGGGTTATCAACCTCCCCTGTTCCCTTCCCAAGAGAGGGAACTTGCGGTACCCTCGGTGCAGTCCCACATGCGCCGCTGCTGCAAGGTCTGGAGGAAGGCCAGGGGTAGCTCTGTCCCGAGCTTCGGCGTACATGCAGAGGCAAGCCAACCGTCACCGGTCCCAGGCTCCCGGTTACTCTCCTGGTCAAGAGGTATGGCTGAAGTCACGGGACCTTCCATTGAAGGTGGAGTCGAAGAAGATGGCGCCTCGTTTTATAGGACCGTTCAAGATACTGTCTATTGTTAACCCCTGCGCGGTTAAGCTACAGCTTCCTGCCTCCCCTACGGGTTCATTCCACCTTTCATGTTTCCCAGATTAAGCCTGTGTCGGTTAGCCCTTTGTGCCCGCCCTCTCGTCCCCCTCCTCCGCCCAAGATCGTGGGTGGGGGTCCGGTCTACACTGTCCGGCGACTTCTGGATGTTCGCCGCCGGGGTCGTGGTTTCCAGTACCTGGTGGATTGGGAGGGTTATGGTCCTGAGGAACGTTCCTGGGTGCCCAGGAGCTTCATTGTGGATCCTGCTCTGGTTCGTGAGTTTCATAGGTTACATCCTGATAAACCCTGTCGGCCGCCAGGTGGCGTCCGTAGAGGGGGGTACTGTTAGGCCTACTGCTGCTAGGTAGCTCTCTCTCTGCTCTTCCCTCCCCCTCTGTCTGTCCTTGATTGCAGGAGTGAAGTCTGGTGTGCGGGAGTCAGGGTTCCAGCTGCAGCTCATTCACCATAATCACCTCAGCCTTTAAGACCCGGTCAAACTTTCCACTCATCGTCAGATCATAGTCAAGACAACCATATATTTGGAACCTGACTCCTGCCTCCGCTTCCTCCTGCCACCACCATCCTGCTCTCCACTATCGGGCCTCTCCTTTGGACTCACCACGGACACTAGGACATTACGGTACCACACCTGCCCTGACCTGGATCTGTACCCTCCCTGTAACCTGGACTTGCTCTTCCCCATTTATTGGAAACCTGGACTATTGAACATTATAATAAACCTGTTAAAACTTCTCTGGCTTGGTGTACTTGTCTGCATTTGGGTTCTATCCAGTTAAATCATAACAGACTTGGAGCATGGTTGGGGGTTAAAAACTCACTTATTCAATAGGGAATGGGTGGAGAGAGAGAGAGTTTTTACGTGTATTAAAAGTTGCATAAGATAGCTTTAGTAGTATTCTAGATAGGTCTATGAAAATATGTTACAAGTACGAATGACATTATTTCCTAAGAAGGAAGATTGTAGGGAAGTTTCCCGCGCCTCCCTTATAATGTAGGAAGGAGCAGGAGAGGGGGAGGAGATGTAAGAGACAGTACATAGTTCAGATGGTAGGAATGTCATTAAGTGTATGCTGATCAACGATAGCAAGTATTTGTTTTATTAATTAGGGCCTAATCAGAGAGAACAGTTAAAGAAATGGAATAGCGAACTGAAATGGGTTAGCGGGAAAATACAAAATTGTTGGTACATTCTAGAACGATCATTTATTTTGGTTACGGGGATGCAAGTATGCATTGGCTGTTGTACTGGGGGAATAGCGCCAGCCTGTGGTGGGTTATGGATTGGTGAAATTGGGGGGACAGGAACAATAGAAGGGGAGACAGATTTTCCTAGGGGGTTGAACAAATAATTGATAATGGATCATTTGAGATGAGATCACATGTAACAGAGTTAGGGTAATCAATTAAATAATCATTGTATACTCGAGGAATTTTTAGTGGTTTAATGGATTAGTTATGAGGAATTAGATTGATACAAACAATTATTGATGGGTTAAGACTGGGGATATCTGTATCATGTTTTGTGTATACTACCATATTTAGATTATAACCAGGAGAAAGAGATTAGCTCATCTCAGTTAGGCAGTATTTAGGTCATAAAAGTGAGCTACCAAATTAAGTGAGGCCTGGCTATTTGTGGTTGTTGTTTTTCAAATTGGGTTAAAATGGGTTCACAGAGCCAGAGGCTGTACAGAGAAAGGTGGAGCTCCCACGTTGCCCTAGTGAAAGAACATTCAGAGGAATGGTTATCACTAGGTAAATGGATAAAACAGGGGGAAAACATTACTGACTGGCAGAATACACCAAATGGGGATCAGTGTGGCCACTCCACTGCGAGATATAGAAGAAAGTTGAATTGGAGAGCAAAAACCCTGCCCGGGGTCCACCTGGAGATAAGTTTTAACGGATGACAGGAAGAGATTTTCTTAACTCAGGAACAGGAGGCTGAGTTAGCAGCAATTCCGTTCAAATTATGGTCACAAGGACCAGCCGATGTAGGACTAATTAAGGGGGTAGCTCCAGTACAAGTGATTCCTCGATCCGATCATAGACCATACCAAAAGCAATATCCTATGAAACCAGAAGCAATAAAAGGGATAACACCTACATTTGAGCATTTACTTAAGGGAGGGGTGATAATTCCTGGAGATGAGGCACAATGCAACTCTCCAGTATTTCCTGTTAAAAAGGCGGCACCTAGCTTCAACTGGAGGATGGTCATGGACTTGCAGGGGGTTAATAGAAATATAATTCCCAGAGCTCCATGTGTACCAGATCCACATACATTGCTGAACCAATTGAAACCAGAGAACTCCTATTTTACAGTGATAGATTTAGCTAATGCTTTCTTTAGTATCCCAGTTTATCCGGATAGTCAGGGATGGTTTGGCTTTACTTTTCAGGGAAGGAAATGGACTTACGCTAGGATGCCTCAAGGCTACTCGGAAAGTCTTACAATCTTTGCCCAGGCTATAACTAGGAATTTGGGAAAGTTGGAACCTAGGGAAGGAAGCCAAATGTTAGTTTATGTAGATGATATTCTATTGTCTAATCCCACTCAGGAGGGATGTAAGAGGGATACAATCCAATTGTTAACCTTCCTGGCAGAACAGGGACACAAAGTGAGCAAAAAGAAACTTCAACTTTGGCAGAGCGAGGTCATTTACCTAGGACACACTATAACTCAGGATGGGCGAATGTTAAACTCATCCAGGAAAACTGCTATACTTGAAGCGCCAAAACCGTTAAACAAAAAACAAATGATGAGCTTTTTGGTAATGATAAACTGCTGTAAAGCTTCGGTACTCCATTATGTACTGCATACGGGTAAATTAAGTGATCTTAACTATGGGAAGGCAATGGCAGCCCATGGTAAAATAATTTGGAACTCTAAGGAGGCATACATACATCAGGGATGTTATCCAAATGGTAGAGAGTAAAGAGGGATATGACATTGGTCGTGATTTAAAGATGATGAGGTTTTTTGGTGGGCTATTAGATATAACTGGGTTAATCATGAACATAGAGGTTTTTATTCTTTGTTGCTAGGCAGAAGACTTAGGTGACCTAAATATGGACTTGTCATGTCCAACAATCAGTCTTCAGGTCAAGCCCGGGAGAGCCTGGGTAGAACAGAGTTTGAACTAAACATGAGAGTTTTTACAAGATAAGAGATTGATGATTGGATTACTAATTGATTCTGAACTGGATGAAAGTCGAATTTAGCTGCCATAAAAGACAAAGGAAGTGGGAGGAGCAATAAAGAAGCAAAAGACAATCTCAAAAATGAAAGGCATGGCAATTGGATGATAAATTACATAAGGGATTGTTTAGGAAGGTAGTAATATTGACACATGGGCAAATCATGTGTCAAAAAAGGGGGAGTGATAGGATTAAATAATAATGATAGGATTAAATAATAAATATAAAAAAAACAACAACAATAGAAATTGAGAGCTGAACATGTATGTGTGAAGATAGTTTATTAACCACACCCGTATGTCAGAGGTGTGCTGACATCTGATGGTTGTGTGGTGATAACTGATTGTGAACTCACCTACATATGTAAACAATCAAACGTGTCAGAGACTGGTGAGTTGTCACGTAGAAAGTGGGACCTCCTCCCGGGAGCCCCACAGGTGAACTAAAGGAGAAGGTGACCCACTCTATCTCACCAGGAGACTGGGTGAGCATCCAGTCCCTAAAAGAAGAAAAACTGGAAGCAGGCCTGTTGGGAAGGGCCCTATCAAGTCCTATTAGATCCACCTGGGTGCATGTCACACACTGCAAAAAGGTAAACCCAGTTACACCTGACGAACAAACACAGAGTTAGGAGAAAGAACCAATCACCACTAGGGCTCGGGGGTTGGCTCCTTAACGAAGATTCCCTTACCCTGTCTGATCATCCCTGTGTGAGTTCGGTAGAAGGTGAAGCAATGGGTTGGCGTCTGACATGTTCTCAGGGCGAGGGTGGGGATTCACAGGTCTCCTGACGGTAGGTAGCTGTCTGATTGTGGGGGCCATATTCCTAACACACTCAAACCCTCCTGATCAGCCAGAAGTAGTAGTTAACCTAACACAAGTTGATAAAATAATACCTGAGCACAGTCTACGAAGGCATAGGAGACAGCTAGACGTAGGGAAAGGGGAAGTATTAGGGACTTTAGGGAAGGACATCACCATATGTATATCAGCATGTACATCCTGGGATTATGTAGTTGCTCATACCAAGCAGGGGGGGATATGTCAATCTCCATACACAGTTTAGGGACACGTGTAGTATTGTGAAAGTAGGGAATTACCAGAAATGGCAGTGCGACCCATATAAGGGTAGGTACTGTCTGAAAGTCTGAATTATGCTAAAACAGGTTACAGACCTGAACAAGTGAGATATCCTCTTCAACTGGGGCACCCTATAGAGTAAACCTCTCTAAGGGAGGTAGTGAGACCGGGGCTGTGGTAAAGATAGTACAAACCGTAGGAATCTTGACCGGTGGTTGGAATGGATTTAGTATACGGCAAGAAATGTCTAAAGAGGACTGTTATGCCTGTGGGACAGCCAAACCAAGGTTAACAACTACTCCGTTCCCCTTGACAGGCTTTAACTCTCTGTCAGGTTTATCCTCCATGCAAGCCACCTGGGAATGTGGTGAAAGAGTCTTGTAGTAACTTGAACTATCTGTATCCCCCGAAAACGAAGTCATTCCGACCTAGGTTGCCTCCGTTTGAAGTCTCAGGGGGTTCTAATTGTTTTTCTAGGACTGGTAAGACAGGATACAGAGTAGGGCATCTTAGCTCCTGCTCCCACACAGAGAATATCACAACTAAAAGAGACCATGACTAATCTCTCCTCTTTGTTGCAGCCAGAGGATTTTAGGAACCAAAACCAGGCCCGTGCTGACATCTGATGGTTGTGTGGTGATAACTGATTGTGAACTCACCTACATATGTAAACAATCAAACATGTCAGAGACTGGTGAGTTGTCACGTAGAAAGTGGGACCTCCTCCCGGGATCCTTTGATGAAAGGATATATATATTGATGGGATAGGAGTACCTCGAGGGGTTCCAGAACAATTCAAAGCTAGGAATCAGATCGCAGCTGAGTTTGAATCAAGTATTTTTTGGTGGTCAACAATTAATAAAAACGTAGATTGGATAAATTATATTTACTATAACCGGCAAAGATTTATAAACCACACTCGTGATGCATTAAAGGGATTAGCTGAGCAGACAGCGGCAACTAGCTTAATGACATGGCAGAATAGAATAGCTTTAGATATGCTTTTGGCTGAGCGGGGCGGAGTTTGTGTTCTGTTTGGATCTATGTGCTGTATTTTCATCCTCAAACAATATAGCACCGGACGGGTCCGTGACAAAAGAGCTTCAGGGGAGTAACTACGCTGACGAACAAACTGGCTGAGAACTCTGGTATTGATAGCTCCATAAACGGTTGGTTTGATAACATATTTGGTAAATGGAAAACTATTGTTGTAACTATTCTGGGTGAAGTTATAGCTTCTATGGGTATACTTGTTCTTTGTGGATGTTGTCTTATTTCCTGTGTCTGAGGTTTGGTGAGAAAGGAGATGGGGAAGGTGGATTCCCAACAGATGGTGAGATACGGCCCAATCCTGGACTCCGACCTAAGGAATTAAGGATATGACCTACCAGGCTTGGTGGAGTGACACTAGAGGGTGTCTAAAGGGGGCCAAAATATACTTCTCTGTTTGTGTTTTATGTTTTAATAGTCTTATGTTTTGTGTTCTATTAATCCTGTGTTTTATGGTTTGAAGTTCCTTGGTGACTGGTAACAATTTGCAAGTTGGGTGTAGATGGACTGAGGGTTTTTATTTTTTAGTATCATCATAGCCTATTAATAAAAGTGTGATTATTTTTGTTTGTATTGTATTATAATGAATGACACCCTGTGTTTTCTTATTTTGAATCACACCCAGTGGGAGTGAAAAGGGGGATTATGGGGGATTTATTATTCTCCTAATTGATGGGATGACTAACTTAGAAAGAATGCATTCTGGACTGTGCTGATGTAGGTTGTGTCACCTGGCAAGCTGTGATTGATGTGAAGAGCTGTTTTAGGGGGTAAAATTAGATAAGGATTTGTGTCTCCAAATACTAGACTATACTGGTTCTTTGTGATCTGTGAACCTTCCTTGGACGTAGGAATGGTGTCTAGGGGAGCTGGCACTTCTCATTATGACAGGTTGTTATGATAAACGTATGCCTGGAAACAGGGATGCGCTAAGAGGCGGGGAACAGCCAGTGCGCCAACGGATTGGCTGAGTAAGTCTAAACCACGCTCAAGCGTCTACTCTGATTGGCCAGCAGAGAGGTGGGAAACTCTCTCTCTGTAAGAGTATTTGAGGAAGAATCTAAAACAATGGATTTAGTTCTTTGAAGTGCTGTCACGATCGTCAGAGTGAGTGGACCAAGGCGCAGCGTGATGAACGAACATACTTCTTTATTTAATGAATGCACGAACAACAAAACAATAAACGATACAGTGACGTCCTATGTAAACCAAAAGGAACACACCGAAAGGAACAAGATCCCACAACTATTGTGGGAAAACAGCCTCTATAAATATGGCTCCCAATCAGAGACAACCGGCAACAGCTGACACTCGTTGCCTCTGATTGGGAACCACTCTGGCCAACACAGAAATACAATACATAGAATAAACAAACCCTGGCTCAACATATAGAGTCCCAGAGCCAGGGTGTGACAGTACCACCCCCTAATGGCGCGGACTGCGACCGCGCCTAAACATAAACAAACCAGGGGAGGGCTGGGTGGGCATTCCTCCTCGGTGGCGGTTCCGGCTCCGGGCTTGCCCACCACCCTCCAATAATCCCCCCGTAGCGCCCCTGGTCCGGTCTGGCCCCGCTGGCTGGAGCTGGACTGGACATCGTAGGAGCGGATTGCTTAAGCTCCGGTGTGGAGCAGCTGACCAGTACCTGACCAGGCACCGGTGACCCAGGCACGGGTTGTGCCGGACTGACGATGCGCACCCCTGGCTTGGTGCGTGGAGCAGGAGCGGGCCGGACCGGGCTGACGATGCGCACCCCTGGCTTGGTGCGTGGAGCAGCCACGGGCCGGACGGGGCTGACGATGCGCACCTCTGGCTTGGTGCGTGGAGCAGGAACGGACCGGACCGGGCTGACGATGCGCACCCCTGGCCTGGTGCGTGGAGCAGGAACGGGCCGGACCGGGCTGGCGACGCACACCGTAGGCTTGGTGCGAGGAGCAGGAACAGGCCGGACCGGGCTGGCGACGCACACCGTAGGCTTGGTGCGAGGAGCAGGAACAGGCCGGGCCGGCCTGGCGACGCACACCGTAGGCTTGGTGCGAGGAGCAGGAACAGGCTGGGCCGGGCTGGCGACGCACACCGTAGGCTTGGTGCGAGGAGCAGGAACAGGCTGGGCCGGGCTGGCGACGCACACCGTAGGCTTGGTGCGGGGAGCAGGAACAGGCCGGACCGGGCTGGCGACGCACACCGTAGGCTTGGTGCGAGGAGCAGGCACAGGCCGGGCCGGGCTGGCGACGCGCACCGTAGGCTTGGTGCGAGGAGCAGACACAGGCCGGGCCGGGCTGGCGACGCGCACCGTAGGCTTGGTGCGAGGAGCAGGAACAGGCCGGGCCGGGCTGTGGAGTCGGATAGGAGACCTGAAGTGAAGAGCTGCCACAAACCGTCCTGGCTGAATGCCTACCTTCACACACTCTGTGTGAGGCATCAGCACAGGACGTGCAGGGCTGTGTACCCGTACTGGCATAACAGCACGTGACACTGGCGCAGGATATCCGGGACCGAGGAGAGGCACTGGAGGCCACGAGCGCTGAGCCGGCACACTCCGTCCTGGCTGCATGCCCACCTTCGCACGACACGTGCGAGGTGCTCGCACAGGACGTACCGGACTATGCCGGACCACTCGTGGCACAGTGCGCAGCTCCGCATACCCCGGAACCTGCCCAGCCTCATGGTGCCATGCCTGAGTACGGGGAGTTGGCTTTGCTCTCCATCCAGGCTCCGCCAACCTGCCTTCTGGCCCCCCAAACCCGGTGGCCTCCTCTCCTAATCTCCCAAAACGCCCTGTGGCAGCCTCCTGCTGCCCCGTCGCCCATGCCGTGTGCCCCCCCCTAAAAAATTTCTGGGGTTTCCTCTCGTCCGTCCGACGACGACACTGTTGACGCCGTTGCTCCTCTCTCGCCAGGGCCTTAATCTTCGCCCATGGCCCTTTGCCCCCGAGCATGTCCTCCCAGGACCACGATTTGCCCACCTAGGCCATCGCCAACCTCTACAGCTCCTTTCCCGGCGCTTCCTCCCATGTCCAGGCCGCCTGCTCCTGGACACGCTGCTTGGTCCTGGAGTGGTGGGATCTTCTGTCACGATCGTCAGAGTGAGTTGACCAAGGCGCAGCGTGATGAACGAACATACTTCTTTATTTAATGAATGCACGAACAACAAAACAATAAACGATACCGTGACGTCCTATGTAAACCAAAAGGAACACACCGAAAGGAACAAGATCCCACAACTATTGTGGGAAAACAGCCTCTATAAATATGGCTCCCAATCAGAGACAACCAGCAACAGCTGACACTCGTTGCCTCTGATTGGGAACCACTCTGGCCAACACAGAAATACAATACATAGAATAAACACACCCTGGCTCAACATATAGAGTCCCAGAGCCAGGGTGTGACAAGTGCCCTGCGAGGTATTTCAAGAAGCCCGTATATACGAAACATCATATTTACCATTGAAGGTTTTTGCATTAATTAAAATAACTAGTATATCTTAGAAGTCGTGTTGACCTCTTTTGTTCCTAATGCCAGATTTGAATTGACGCAACTTTGACAGGTGATAAACAAACAATAAACCGCACACCCAGAGGCAGCGTTTCTAGTGGGCAGAGACTTTAACGCGGAGAGACTTACAGTACAACCGTTCTACCTCACTTCTACCAACACGTCTCTGCACATGTCGAGAGACAAATTTGAGGTGACAGAGAGTGACATTCAATACCGCCTTACACACTCTTGCCTGCATCTAGCTGATATAGGGTGTAATCATTAGTAGTCCAACAGTTGCAAACTAGAGTTTCTATTGGACAAATTAATGTATGTTTATCCCTGTTTTGTTCCATTTGCTTCCGTTTATGAAACCATTTTCAACAGAATCGGCGGAATGAATACACCCCTGAAACACGTAAACAGAGTTCACTTTCATAACAGACACGTTGTATTCCTTCTCTTCCCTTCGCTTGTGGAATTCAATGCACAACACATCAGCTGTATGTGACCAGGCGAAGAAACCTTTCCAAGCCAAACCGCTAAACCCAGCCTACATTGTTGTCCCCATAAGTAACGTCATAGTCAGCATAGCTAATAGAACTAACGCATTAGTAAACACGCTACAATCATGCAGTAACATTAGTGTACAGTCAGTAAGCAGTTACACCGGCGGACCCCAGTGGCAATAAATTAGTAATACCAAAAGCTTATCTTGACTTGGAAGAGTTCCAGTGTTGTGTTGGAAAGTCATAGCCACCTAGCTAACATAGCATCCCTCTGTTTGAGCAGGGTGTTTCAGTATGCTAAACTAGCAAGCTGCATTTCCTAGCTAAGTAAGTGAAAGTGAAAAAGAAATGATGAAATCTCTCTCTCGCTATTTCTCTCGTTTCTCCTTCATTTTGGAAGAAATTATTTTGTTCAAAACTTTTCAACTATTCTCTTTCTCTCTCTTTGAGTCAACTACTCACCACATTTTATATACTGCAGTGCTCGCTAGCTGTAGTTTATGCTTTTAGTACTAGATTAATTCTCTGATCCTTTGATTGGATGAACAACATGTTAGTTCATGCTGCAGGAGCTTTGATAGGCTGGAGGACGTCCTTCGAAATTTGTCATAATTACTGTGTAACTCTACGGAAGGGGGTGAGAACTATGAGCCTCCTAGGTTTTGTCAATGTACCCAGTGGAGGACGGAAGCTAGCTGTCCTCCGGCTTCACCATGGTGCTTCCCTACATAGTGCTGTTGAGGCTACTGTAGACCTTTGCAAAATACTGTGTTTTAATCAGTTATTTGGTGATGTGATTATATTGAGCATAGTTTTATGTAAAAAGGATCACTTTTTTAATGTTTTACCATTTTAATTTTCATGAAATTCACTGAGGAGGATGGCCCTCCCCTTCTTCCTCTGAAGAGCCTCCACTGGTATTGACTGCAGCTGAAATGCTTCCTGAGGAGACTATAGATGCATCTGGGTTAGCTAGAATGCCACTATTCCTGATTCCGATTGAGACTACATCTTCTGCTCTTCCCTTGAGATGGATGAGAATCTCTCAGGCCTGTTCCTCTATTTTCATGTGTCCCTTTTTAATAAAGTTTATCATGGCCTCTTCCCATTCATCAAATGTAATTGTGTCTTACCTCTCCCCTCTAAAGGAAGGTGGTTCTTTGACTTTTCTTTGGGCAACTACTTGGACTTGGGAGAAGTCTAGAACTTGGCTAACTGGAGGGTCAGGTCTGTGTCTTGGTTCACTTTGGCTAGTGGCTGTAGCTCCTGTTGGGCTACTAGAACTGAAGTGCATGATAATGCTATCAGCTAGCTGCTGTCCTATCTGTTGGACTATGATACTCATCTGGCCTATTAGCACTGCATCGTCATTGGGGTTAGGAGTGGAGGTGCTAACAACCTGGGGCCTAGGTGAGTTGACTGCATGATGACAATGAGAAGCTGCATTGTCCCCACTGACTAAAGGAACTTCCCCTGCAATTTCATTGACATCACCACACACACTAGGACTACCAGTTGGGAAAGGAATAGATAACCCCAACACACCCCTTCCCCTACCAACATTGACAGGTGTTAGCAAATCTGAAAAACAAATACGGTTGAAACTCATTGTAGTAGCTCAAAATGAAAGTTGATAAAAAAAATATTTTGTAGCAAAATTTGAAATTGTGTTTTTTACATTGGATAAAAGTAGAGACTCAGAGCTAGAAAATTGTGTATCATACACTACAGTTGAGGAAAAATTAGAAATTAATTCTGCGTTGAAAATTGGTAAACTTGTAACCTAACTTATGAGAAAATTGCCTTTGAATGTTTTGTACAACTTATTGTTATTTATTTTTATTTTGCTCTTTTGCACCCCAGTATCTCTATTTGCACATAATTGCACATATTTTGCACATAATCTCTTGCACATCAAGCATTCCAGTGTTAATACTATTGTAATTATTTTGCACTATAGCCTATTCATTGCCTTACCTCCATAACTTGCTACATTTGCACCACTGTATATATATTTTCTGTTGTATTTTTGACATTTTTTTTTTTACCCCATATGTAACTCTGTGTTGTTGTTTTTTCGCACTGCTTTGCTTTATCTTGGCCAGGTCGCAGTTGTAAATGAGAACTTGTTCTCAACTGGCTTACCTGGTTAAATAAAGGTGAAAATAAATAAATGGAGACCTCTTCTTTGTCTACACCCATTCAGCATCGTTCAGCTTTAGCCCCACCCATCTCTTTAAGGTATGATCCGAGCGTCCTGTCCTAACAACAGCAGTCAAGCTAACTGGCTAGCTTGCTAGCTACTTCCAGACACAAATGAGAGAACAGCTCACTCTGACCATTTTACTCGCCCTAGCAGAGCTGGTTAGGATGTTTTTATGTTATCCAGAGCGTTGGTGACTGCAACTGTGCTGCTGGCAACAATTTACGCTTTTTTGCAAATGTCTACTGACACCGGCCATATTCCATGGGTGTTGAGCGTTCGTAATTTCGTCAGTTAATTTAAAAGCTACATCTATCAACCTTGCCACCAGAGGTCTCTTCACAGTCCCCAAGTCCAGAACAGACTATGGGAGGCACACAGGACTACATAGAGCAATGACTACATGGAACTCTATTCCACATCAGGTAACTGATGCAAGCAGTAGAATCAAATTTAAAACATTTCTAAAAATACACCTTATGGAACAGCGGGATTGTGAAGCAACACAAACATAGGCACAGAAACATGCATACACACACATGATAACATACGTTCTATACACACACGTACACATGGATTTTGTGTTGTAGATATGTGATAGTGGATTATGGGCCTGAGGGGGCACACTTTATGTTGTAAATTCTGTAATGAATGTATTGTAATGTTTTAAAAATTAATTTTGTTGGACCCCAGGAAGAGCTAATGGGTACAAATATCTACCTCAAATACCTTGTAACCCTGCACACTGATCTGGAACTGGTACTCCTTGTATATAGCTTTATTCTTGGGTATTTTATTCCTCGTCAAACATTAAAGGAACAGTTGTCTCCATGTCTCGTCCGTACCTGGTAGGAGTACTCGGGTGGGGGTCCCGCGGAGTTCATCCCATTGGCTGGGGGGAGGAGGGTAGGCATAGGCCTCATTGGCCATATATTTTCCAGAGAATCTACCAATTTTCCTTCCTGAGGAAATTGCAAGAAATTCTCGGGCTTCCCGGTATTCCCGTTCAAACCGAAAGTGCTATTTAAAAGCATATAATACCATTAAATAAAATCTGACATGATTATACCACTCTAAATGGAGAAATATGCACAATCTAAAGGGTTCTTTATGTATTTGTTGCAATTTAATCAACAATGTTCCCTCAAAGTCACCACACCATTTCATTGATGTAGCCTAGTTTTAACAGGCCTATGAAGCACTGATGGCCGACGGGTCAAATATGAGGTTAATACAGTAAAAATTAATATTTTTAGCCTACCTTTGAAAGATGCATTTTGGTCCTTTTCTCTCCCCTTGCACCTGGCTATGGAGGGAATTTGGGAAGGTTGTGGCTGTTTATACTTCACTTATTGTTATGATTTTGTCAGAGGAAACTAATCTGAGTCTCCAATAATCAAACAGTTAAGCGGAGATTCAACAATGGATAGCGCCGCAGTTGATCAATTGCCCGTGAATCTAAACCCGCATTTAATATGCCATTCTAAGGTAGGCTATATTTTACATAAAATCTTATGAGGCCTACTTACTGCATCTGTTTTCTAGCAATAAAGTAAATGATCATCTCTGAAGTCACAGCATAAATGAAACGTGAGACTTTGGACTACATATTCAAAGTAAATAAACTGCCATTATTACTTTTATTCAATACAAAATACAGTTCTTGCATTATTTTTCAACAGGAAAAACATTTGGTCAGAAACTAAGTAATTGACACTGACTGATTCCATGTAGCAAACAAAATCATTTGCATAGGCCATACCCGTTTTAACGTGTTGCTTCAAAACAGGCTCAATTCAGGTCGGATTTGCAGTCGGCCTCGTTGGCATGAATGAGTAAAGCTTTGCCACAGACCTTTTGTATTAAAGCAGGTAGGCCTACCGGTAGCTCAAAAGTTGGAGTCAATTTTGTTACTGTATTTCAAGGTTGCGTGTACATGCACTTTGAATTCATGGCGACTAAAAACGGTAGGCTACGACGCACAAACCCTAGGCGCTAAAAGCAACTCTGGGAGAGCTAGGACCAGATCGCAGCCTGCCAGCTAAGACAGGTTAACATTGCCTTTAACCTAAACGTTTGGATTTTTACTGGCATATGCAGACCAACCCCCAAAACGATTGGCTAATGATATGAGAGCTGGTGTTACATGTAAGAATTCACGAGTAGGAAACCAATTGTCCGTAGACTCAAGACTAGTAGACACTCAGCAGAGTAATTTAAATGCAATTTGACAACATTCAGCACTGACACCATTAACCCCAATTCTAGCAACATCCTCATTTACAGACGTGATATGCACCAACCCAAGCGCTCAGTTCTAAAAGTAAACAAACTACATCAGGTTAAATTGACCTAGAACCCATTACATCATTTGATGCTACTAGCATAAGCAAATGTAGCTTAAGAAAGTCCAATGGTAATTTAAACACAAATTGGTCAAAGTAGTAATATATTGCTGATGCCAAAGCATGTTTATAATGCAATAAAACTGTTTTGCCATCACCCCAGTTACTAAAGTCAGGTCATTGAACATCCAAAACAAAACTAAGGACACAAGTATTAAAGTTACTGTTTAATTGAGGCAAAACACACAAACGCAGTTACACACAACCTGGACTAGAGCAGCCATGTACGTCCCACTTCAGATATCCATGTTTGTGGTCAACGGGGTCTCAGATGCAGAGGTGAAATGTTCCTCAATGGCATGGTCAGTAACAGAAGGCGCTTGGTCTACAGACTCGTCCCCACTTGTGCTAGAGTATAAATTAACCACAATCAGTAGTTCTCGTGGCTTCAGTAGCCAGTTGTGGCGTCGTCGGACGTGCCGGTAGTGGCTTCTGAAGCGGCGTCGTCGGACGTGCCGGTTGTGGCTTCTGAAGCGGCGTCGTCGGACGTGCCGGTTGTGGCTTCTGAAGCGGCGTCGTCGGACGTGCCGGTTGTGGCTTCTGAAGCGGCGTCGTCGGACGTGCCAGTTGTGGCTTCTGAAGCGGCGTCGTCGGACGTGCCAGTTGTGGCTTCTGAAGCGGCGTCGTCGGACGTGCCAGTTGTGGCTTCTGAAGCGGCGTCGTCGGACGTGCCAGTTGTGGCTTCTGAAGCGGCGTCGTCGGGACGTGCCAGTTGTGGGCTGGCGTCGTCGGACGTGCCAGTTGTGGCTTCTGAAGCGGCGTCGTCGGACGTGCCAGTTGTGGCTTCTGAAGCGGCGTCGTCGGACGTGCCAGTTGTGGCTTCTGAAGCGGTTGTGGCAGTAGGAGAGTTTCCATAGTCATCAGACAAGCGTCTCATCTTCTCAGCAGAGGCCAGGTCATCGTTTGCCAGAGAGCTACCATAGTTTGGAGAGTCTTGGGATGCTACTTCATTTGTCTCCAAATACTCTAGAGAAAAGAGAAGAGGAACAGTTGGGTGTTCTACACGGTCTAGGCCAAATTGCCATTTGAATGTTCAGCAACATTGCACCCCACTGAACCCGACGTAGTTCTAAACGAATGTTGCAGGCCTAACATTTTCTGGCTTCTTTAGCATCAGACCCTATGGATCGGAGCATGTGCAATGGAGACGTCATTTGATGACAGCTCTGAAAAACGTAGGTTCAGGTACACAAGCAAATTATCAAAATCAACAGCAAAGGGTTTGATAACTTCTGGTTTAAAAAAAGATTCTAAACATTTGTTATTTAGACTGGGTTACTCTACGGTGTTGAATTAGTTTAAAACACAGCAGCAAAGAACATTGCTAGAAGGGATGGGATAACATAGGGGAAGAAACGCTTACCTCCAAGTCTCCTCTGCAGAGAGACTTGATCTTGTTTCTGGGACTTGCCAACAGGGGAACAAGAAACTGAGGAGAAAGAGTTGACAGAAGTTGAGTTGACACAAAATAGCTACATATATTTAATAGCAGTGAACAAAAAAGATGACCAACGTGGAAGAAACAGACAGTCAAATTTGAATCTCCAACTTACAAAGTTCAACATGTTTCCCAAACATAACCCTTCAATCCAAATAAAACATTAGTGAACCAACCTTTGAAGACCCCCACAGTCAGCACAAAGAGCAGAAATTCTCTCACACCTCCCATGATTATGAGAATAGTCTTTATTATCAACAAGTAATGTCATCCCGTGGCCTGTATGAGGCTTATATAGGCCACTAATGACCGTTTACCAGACAAACATGACTTAACGATCAATTAACATGCTTGATTGAGTTGAAACATTCAGATAGAAATAGACCATGTAGAACAGATGTTTCTTTGGAGGGCAGGCAATCTTTTCTACTCTATATATTGCATTTATATCTGCTATGTTTTACCCTTCTGGTCTCAGATCAGCAGTAGAAAGAAGTAGGCCTAATTATTTTAGGTATAATCTTCAAAGATTTTCGGGGAAATAAACACTGTACCCAAATCCACTTTTTATTATGATCCTGGGAAATGGGTAGGCCTCCACCATATGGTCCTTCACAGTTTTACACCTGTGTTATATTCCTTTATTTACATAGATCACATACATAAATATATATGTTAGCTGTTAGTAGCTTTGGGATCAAATTTTCATATTGTATTGTTACTAACCATATATCATATTTTCCTCATTTGCTCTGTAGGAGACTCGGCTGGTGGAGATTCGTCATATGAAGGACATTCAAGTGGATGTGACCCCTAACCTGCAGGACAGGCTCAGCGGGGTGACAGACATCCTGTAACGGATCTCCAAGCTAGTGTCTGAGGACCTGGAGAAGGCTGTGTCTACAGCTGTGGGGCAGGACAAGCAAGGTAACCTAACCTCACCTAACCTCACTGTATGAAGGATTTTATTTTTATGTATAGTCATCTCCAATCTGTTAAAATATATGTCTCTGTATTTCTCGCCCAATCTCTCTCCTCTTCCCCATCCCCTTCACTAGGTTCTCCCCAGGATAAGCACACCATCCTGGCTGTGGTCCCCAGTCCTGCTGCTCCATGTCACCTAGCCAGAAAGCAGGGCCTCAGTGAATGTATGTGGTTGTTCCTTACTTTAACATAAAACTCTCATAGATATTAACACAGTAACTGTAAATAATAACAACTATTCTGGGCTATATAATTAGTAACCTGAATGATCTATCACCTATCCGTTGTTTTAGAGCTAATTTAGACTAATAAGCTGTACACCTAATTGTCTTCTCCCCTGCTCCCTTCCCCCTCCTCCTCCTCCTCAGACCGCTGTACCCTGACCTTTGACCCTCGCACGGTCAACGGTCACCTGCTCCTCTCCAGGGAGAACCTACGGGTGCCTCTTCCCACCATAATCTTTGACCCCTACATCTCTCCCCCAGGTGACCTACGAGGGCATCCCCAGGAAGGAAAAGGGGAAACAGTGTATGGTGGGAATGAACGATCTTCCCTGGAGCCTCCAGCTGGATGAGTGCCAGTTGAGCGCCTGGCACAATGGGTGCCGGGAAACGATGGCTGGCCACTCCCACCACTCCCACGCGGCTGCATGCCTTCCACTGTGCCTTCACTCAGGAGCTGTTCCCTGCCTGTTGGATAGGGGCGTCAGCATCACCCTCTGCTTGCCACGATGACAACACGAAAGGGAATGACCGTGACCTAACAATCTCATATGGGATTAGTCTCCATAACCATAGACTTCGATAGACATCGCATCATTGTATCTGTCCCATTATGGTGTCTGCAGGAGCACAGGCAGCGCCATTGAGGCCATCTCCATTTTGAAGTAGTCCATTGTCATTTTCTTCTTCTACTGCTTCTATGAGTTGGCAAACAAACTGAAAGGGTGCACACTGCCACCTAGAGTGTGTTTGAACAGGTATAAAGCCAAGGTTGGCGATTTACTGCCACCTGCAGTTATGGCATTTTTTCTCATGAGTATAATTCATTGGCTGATCCCCCGTGGTGACCTGGATGGAATTCTGTGATCATTCCTTAACCTATAGGAAGTCCCACCCCATCCCCCCTTTTGCCCTCAGAAAAGCCTAAATTTGTCGGGGCATGGACTCTACAGGGATACTGGCCCATGTTAACTCCAATGCTTTCCACAGTTGTGTCAAGTTGGCTGGGTGTCCTTTGGGTTTTGGACAATTCTTGATACACACGGGAAACCCCAGCAGTGTTACAGTTCTTGACACAAACCAGTGTGCCTGCCACCTAATAACATACCCCGTTCATAGACACTTAAATGTTTTGTCTTGCCCATTCACTCTCTGAATGGGACACATACACATACACAATCCATGTCTCAATTGTCTCAAGGCTTAACACTCCTTCTTTAACCTGTCTCCTCCCCTTCATCTACACTGATTGAAGTGGATTTAACAAGTGACATCAATAAGGGATCATAGCTTTCACCTGGATTCACCTGGTCAGTCTATGTCATGGAAAGAGTTCTTCATGTTTTGTATACTCAGTGTATATACAGATGATATCTCTATCATTCTCTATGGGCTAGGTAGAGCAAGAACCATATTGTCTATACTTGTGTCACTAACCTTGGTCTAGGGGAGTAATTACATATATAGAGGGAAGCGAGCTAGTTATTTCGATTGAATCCCAGCCCCTGTTCCAGTTGGATACTAGGACACTGATGCCTGGATGGGTGAAAGCAATATGGCCTTCCATTATGCTCTGTGGAGTTGCCTCCATATTCCCTTCAACTATCCAGACTTCTAAGATCAGTTAGTTTGGGAAAGTACTAGGATGTATGTAGGAAAGTAAGTAATTTAGGCGTATTACGGAACTACCCTGTGTATGTGAGACCTTTCCTTCTCCGACTGTAGTCTGCAACACCCATTTTTCCCATAGTGAGATAATTTAGCCAAGTCAGCATTTTAGAAACAAAATCCTTAACCTGGTGAGACCCCAGGTTGCGAAAATGCAACAGGCCCTCAAACTCATGTCAAACACTACATAGTTTATCTCCTTAGACCCGTATGTACACTGAACAAAAATATAAACGCAACATGTAAAGTGTTGGTCAAGGATTATTTATTTTTTTATTCCTTGATGTGATGTGGTGGGTGAGTGAGTGTGTTCTAGAATGTTCAGAAGAGTGACATTCAGGACATGACATGATAGGCCAACTGCTCTATACACACACACACACACACACAGGCAGTAGCAGTAGTAGCATATAGCCAAGATAATCTTTCCATGTACACTGAACAAAAACATATTGTAAACGCAACATGCAAACATTTAAAAGATTTTACTGAGTTACAGTTCATATAAGGAAATCAGTCAATTTAAATACAATGTGGCGTTGTGTTGTGTGACAAAACTGCACATTTTAGAGTGGTATTTTATTGTCCCCAGCACAAGGTGCACCTATGTATTGATCAAGCTGTTTAATCAGCTTCTTGATATGCCACACCTGTCAGGTGGATGTATTATCTTGGCAAAGGAGAAATGCTCACTAACAGGGATGTGAACACATTTGTGCACTAATTTTAAGATAAATAATATTTTTGTGCGAATGGAACATTTCTGGGATCTTGTCAGAGCTGGCGTAGGGGTGGTGTGGAAATCAGATGCAGGATGCAGAAGTAGTCCAAAACACTTTAATAAAGTCCACAGAATGAACGGCTCCAAACAGAGCCTGAGGCACAAGAAAAATAACGCACTCAGCGTAATAAACAAAACACGCACAATAGTGCGGACTCTCTACAGAAATAGAGCACAAACGTGACATAGGAACACCTGCTGACAATGAACAACTACACACAACCACAAGACAGAAACAACGAGAACTTAAAGGACACATAATCAAGACAAAATGAGCAACAGGTGTAACAAATCAGACCAAACCAAACACACACAGAAACAACGAACGGTGGCAGCTAGTACTCCGGGGACGACGACCGCCGAAGCCTGCCCGAACAAGGAGAAGGAGCAGCCTCGGCAGAAATCGTGACAGTACCCCCCCCTTGACGCGCGGCTCCAGCCGTGCGCCGACCCCGGCCTCGGGGACGACCAGGAGGACGCGGAGCAGGGCGCGTGGGATGACCACGATGGAACTCAGTCAAAAGGGACGGGTCTAAGATATCTCTCCTCGGCACCCAGCACCGCTCCTCCGGACCGTACCCCTCCCACTCCACGAGATATTGGAGACCCCCCATCCGGCGTCTCGAATCCAGGATGGACCGAACTGTGTACGCCGGAGCACCCTCGATGTCCAGCGGGGGCGGAGGAGTCTCTGCTATCTCACAGTCCTGGAGTGGACCAGCTACCACCGGCCTGAGGAGAGACACATGGAACGAGGGGTTAATATTCTTATAATCAATAGGAAGTTGTAATCTGTAACACACCTCGTTCAACCTCCTCAGGACTTTAAAAGGCCCCACAAACCGCCGACCCAGCTTCCGGCAGGGCAGGCGGAGGGGCAGGTTTCTGGTCGAGAACCAGAGTCGATCTCCCGGTGCGTACACCGGTCCCTCACTGCGGTGGAGATCGGCGCTCGCCTTGTGTCGACGGATGGCCCGCTGCAGATGTACGTGAGCAGCGTTCCATGTCTCCTCCGAGCGCCGCACCCACTCATCCACCGCAGGAGCCTCGATCTGGCTCTGATGCCAAGGTGCCAGAGCCGGCTGGTACCCTAGTACACATTGGAAAGGAGTGAGTCTGGTGGAGGAGTGGCGAAGGGAGTTCTGGGCCATCTCGGCCCAGGGAACATACCTCGCCCACTCCTCCGGCCGGCCCTGGCAATACGACCTCAGAAACCTACCCACATCCTGGTTTACCCGTTCAACCTGCCCATTGCTCTCCGGGTGGTACCCCGAGGTAAGGCTCACCGAGACCCCCAAGCGCTCCATGAATGCTCTCCAGACTCGAGAGGTGAACTGGGGGCCTCGATCAGACACTATATCCTCGGGGACCCCGTAATGCCGGAAGACGTGAGTGAATAGTGCCTCAGCGGTCTGTAGGGCAGTGGGGAGACCTGGCATGGGAAGGAGACGACAGGCCTTCGAGAACCGATCCACAACGACCAGGATGGTGGTATTTCCCTGGGAGGGGGGAAGGTCAGTAACAAAATCCACCGAGAGGTGAGACCAGGGTCGTTGTGGAACGGGCAGGGGTTGTAGCTTACCCCGGGGCAGGTGTCTGGGTGCCTTACACTGGGCACACACCGAGCAGGAGGAAACATAAACCCTCACATCCCTGGCTAACGTTGGCCACCAGTGCTTAGTGCTAAGGCAGTGCACTGTCCGGCCAATCCCTGGATGTCCAGAGGAGGGTGACGTGTGAGCCCAATATATAAGTTGATCCCGAACCTCGAGCGGAACGTACGTCCGACCCACAGGACACTGTGGAGGGCTAGGATCGGTACGTAACGCCCGCTCGATTTCGGAATCGACCTCCCACACCACCGGTGCCACCAGGCAAGACGGCGGGAGTATGGGCGTGGGCTCAACGGACCTCTCCTCCGTGTCATACTGCCGGGACAGGGCATCTGCCTTACCGTTCTGGGACCCAGGGATGTACGTGATCTTAAAAACAAACCGGGCCAGAAACATGTTCCACCTAGCTTGGCGAGGGTTCAGTCTCCTAGCTGCCCGGATGTACTCCAGGTTTCGGTGGTCAGTCAAAATGAGGAAAGGGTGTTGAGCCCCCTCAAGCCAATGCCTCCACACCTTTAGGGCCTGGACCACGGCTAGCAGCTCCCTGTCCCCCACGTCATAATTTCGCTCCGCCGGACTGAGCTTTTTAGAGTAAAAAGCACAGGGGCGGAGTTTCAGGGGCGTGCCAGACCGTTGCGAGAGCACGGCCCCTATACCGGCTTCTGACGCGTCTACCTCGACCTGGAATGGTAGCGCGGGATCCGGATGCGCCAGCACCGGCGCCGAGGTAAACAGGTCCTTCAGTCTCCCAAAAGCCCTATCAGCCTCAGCAGACCACTGCAAGCACACCGGACCTCCCTGTCCAAAACCCCGGATAAACCTCCTGTAGTAATTCGCAAAGCCCAAGAACCGCTGCACCCCTTTAACAGTGGTTGGAGTTTGCCAATTACGCACGGCCGACACACGGTCAACCTCCATCTTTACCCCTGACGCAGACAACTGATAACCCAAAAAGGAGACAGACTCCTGGAAAAACAGACATTTCTCTGCCTTGACATATAGGTCATGCTCCAAAAATCTCCTCAACACTCGGCGCACCAGGGCTACATGCTCGGCTCGGGTAGAAGAATACACCAGAATGTCGTCAATGTACACGACCACTCCTTGCCCCTGCATATCCCGGAAGATCTCATCTACGAAGGATTGGAAGACTGAAGGAGCATTCATTAACCCGTATGGCATGACGAGATACTCGTAATGACCCGAGGTGGTACTAAATGCTGTCTTCCATTCGTCTCCCTCCCTAATACGCACCAAGTTGTATGCGCTACTGAGGTCCAATTTTGTGAAGAACCGCGCCCCGTGTAAAGACTCCGTCATAGTCGCGATCAGAGGGAGTGGATAACTGTATTTCACAGTAATCTGATTGAGACTGCGGTAATCAATACACGGGCGCAAACCTCCATCCTTTTTCTTCACAAAAAAGAAACTAGAGGACGCAGGGGAAGTGGAGGGCCGTATGTATCCCTGTCTCAGAGACTCGGCTATGTAAGTCTCCATAGCTCTCTTCTCCTCTTGAGA
This sequence comes from Coregonus clupeaformis, assembly GCF_020615455.1. Taxonomy (NCBI): domain Eukaryota; kingdom Metazoa; phylum Chordata; class Actinopteri; order Salmoniformes; family Salmonidae; genus Coregonus; species Coregonus clupeaformis. The sequence continues at coordinate 26,569 of NW_025537346.1, forward strand.
CAAAGGATACACATGGCTCCGCGGAAGCGCAGCTCCTACCTGGAGGTCTATCGCACAATCCCCCTGTCTATGTGGTGGCAATTGCGTCGCCTTCGCTTTACTAAACACAAGTGCTAAATCCTCATACTCGGGGGGAATGTGCAATGCGGGCACTTGGTTTGGACTCTCCACCGAGGTCGCCCCTACGGAAACGCCCAGACATCGCCCTACACACTGGGCAGACCACTCCTTAAGAGCCCTCTGTTGCCACGAAATAGAGGGATTATGGGTAATCAACCAGGGAAGCCCAAGCACCACCGGATACGCAGGAGAGTCAATAAGATATAGCTGTATAGTCTCCTCATGACCCTCCTGCGTCCCCATCCTAAGTGGAGCTGTGACCTCCCTAATCAACCCCGATCCCAACGGACGGCTATCTAGAGCATGTACAGGGAAAGGTTTGTTGACAGGAAGGAGGGGAATCCCTAACTCTGCACAAAATCTCTGATCTATAAAATTCCCAGCTGCGCCTGAATCTACTAGCGCCTTATGCTGGGAACGAGGTGCAACCTGTGGGAAGCAAACAGGTATGGTTAGGTGCACAACAGAGAGCTCTGGGTAAGTGTGGCGCCTACTCACCTGGAAGGACTCCCCAGTGCGTGGCCTGCCGTCTCGTCCCCTAGGAGACCCCCCCCAGCACCTGGCCGCAGTGTGTCCTCCACGGCCACAGTTGGTACAGGGGTTGGTCCCCCTAGGGCTCCTTCTCCTCTCCTCTCTAGCGCCAGCACCCCCGAGCTCCATAGGACTAGGCTCGGAGGTGCTGGAGGGTGGAATGGACGACCCCCACTCAGGACGTCCGCGGGTGGCCAGCAGGGTGTCTAGACGAATGGCCATGTCCACTAACTGGTCAAACGTGAGGGTGGTGTCCCTGCAGGCTAACTCACGACGGACGTCCTCCCGTAGGCTGCAGCGGAAGTGGTCTATGAGGGCCCGCTCATTCCACCCTGCGTCTGCCGCTAGAGTCCGGAACTCCAGTGCAAACTCCTGGGCGCTCCTCTTCCCCTGTCGGAGGTAGAATAGACGTTCTCCCGCCGCCTTCCCCTCAGGTGGATGGTCGAATACAGCCCTGAAGCGACGGGAGTACTCCGCATAGGTGATCGTCGTGGGGTCTATTCTCCTCCATTCGGCGTTGGCCCACTCCAACGCCTTGCCGGTGAGACAGAAGATGAGGGCGGAAACGCTCTCGTGTCCCGAGGGCACCGGGTGTACGGTGGCGAGGTAGAGTTCAACTTGTAGGAGGAATCCTTGACACCCGGCAGCGGTACCATCATACGCCCTCGGGAGCGAGAGCCGAATCCCACTGGGTTCCGGAGCGTGGACAAAGGGACTGACCGGTGCTGGTGGTAATGGGGGAGGAGGCGTGGGTGCCCAACTGGTCTCCAGGCGATGCAGGGTATTCATTACTCCCTGCAGAGCGTTGGTGATTTGAGCTATCCTGTCATCCTGTCCGCGGACGCGCTCCTCCCATGACTCGGTCGCTGCTGCTGCTCCTGCTGATTCCATGAGTGGTGTGTAGTTCTGTCAGAGCTGGCGTAGGGGTGGTGTGGAAATCAGATGCAGGATGCAGAAGTAATCCAAAACACTTTAATAAAGTCCACAGAATGAACGGCTCCAAACAGAGCCGGAGGCACAAGAAAAATAACGCACTCAACGTAATAAACAAAACACGCACAATAGTGCGGACTCTCTACAGAAATAGAGCACAAACGTGACATAGGAACACCTGCTGACAATGAACAACTACACACAACCACAAGACAGAAACAACGAGAACTTAAAGGACACATAATCAAGACAAAATGAGCAACAGGTGTAACAAATCAGACCAAACCAAACACACACAGAAACAACGAACGGTGGCAGCTAGTACTCCGGGGACGACGACCGCCGAAGCCTGCCCGAACAAGGAGAAGGAGCAGCCTCGGCAGAAACCGTGACAGATCGTTTGTTTCAGCTCATGAAAAATGGGACCAACAATTTACGTGTTGCGTTCATATTTTTGTTCAGTATAGTTAGTTGGACTAGGATCAGGGATTCACTCCTATACTACCTAGACATTATGGTCCCTATCAACACAAAGTTCAAGTTTCAAATTACACCATATTCCCTATATACAAGGGTGACATTTCAGATTTGTACAATAAGTCAAACTTCACCAACTCTTATGTATTTAAAAACTGTTTTTTAAGGTTAATTCAGGCTAGTCTCTTTGCAATAACATTTATTTTTCAACAGAGACCTGGTCATATGATCGACTGCTACCCTCTCATATTTAAGTCGTCACATTAAAAACCTGTACAGACAAATAATAAATAAACAAATAATAGTGTCCAGTACAGGCCGTGAGAAGGAGGGGTGGGAGCTGAGATACAGGCGCTCTTCTTGTCTTCAGCAGGGGAGTAGGGTGGAGGTTTGTCCTGGAGAAGATGTTTTCATACATTCCCCTAATTTATTTGGACAGTGAAGCTAAGACTTTTAATTTGTCTCTATACTCTAGCATTTTGGATCTGAGATCAAGTGTTTCATCTGAGATCAAGTGTTTCAATATTCCCTCTAATCTATTTTAGCACTGAGCAAATTTCAGGTCGGCTGAGCGCAAACTTGAACGTTTTGAAAATTCTGTGCAACTTCCAACGAGTGTTAACTGTGAACACTGAGGCTGTGCCCGCTTTAACTTACTGTTTTAACAGTGGCCAAGTAGGCTACTATGGCTATTTGATAATAATGTAGGCCTACTGTCAAAAACAATGGAGAAAATGCATCCCATAACATTTAACATGGAAATAGCTGTTCAATCATTCAGCCTACAGAAGCAGCCAATGTGTGGTGTTCAATGTAGGCATACATTCCATGAGACTTTTGAAAAAAACATGCAGGGCTTAACATTAACCTCTATGAGATCGGTGTCCCGTATACGGGACGGTTGAATTAACGTGCGCTAATGTGATTAGCATGACTGTTGTAAGTATCAGCAAACTTTCCAGGACATAGACATCTATCATATGGGCAGAAAGCTTAAATTCCTGTTAATCTAACTGCACTGTCCAATTTACAGTAGCTATTACAGTGAAAGAATACCATGTTATTGTTTGAGGAGAGTGCACAACAAATGTATCACGGCAACTGGTTTGATCAATTCACCTCTGAAGGTAAATAATGTACTTACATTCAGTAATCTTGCTCTGTTTTGTCATCCTAAGGGTCTAAGAGATAAAATGTAGCATAGTTTTGTTTGATAAAATCAATTTTTATATTCAAATGTAGGAACTGGGTTCTACAGTTTGAACCCCTGCTGTCTCTGGCTCCACACCCACCCCGCCAGGCCATCTAGATGTGTGAAAGTTAATGTATAAGCTAGTTGTCACGATCGTCATACACAGAGGACCAAGGCGCAGCGTGGAATGCGAACATACTTTTAATTTGAATGATCACACGAACAAAACAACAAACGATACGAAACGTGAAGTCCTTGGTTACAATACAAACCATACGGAACAAGATCCCACAACACACTATGGAAAACAGGCTGCCTAAGTATGGTTCCCAATCAGAGACAACAAGCAACAGCTGAGACACGTTGCCTCTGATTGAGAACCACACCGGCCAACATAGAAACAAAATAACTAGATAATAACCCTAGCACACAAAACACATAGAAACCACACACCCTGGCTCAACATAACAGAGTCCCACAGCCAGGGTGTGACAGTACCCCCCAAAGGCGCGGACTGCGACCACGCCAAACATAAACCGAACAGGGGAGGGCCGGGTGGGCATTCCTCCTCGGAAGCGGTTCCGGGTCCGGGCTTGACCCCCCACCCTCCAACCAACCCCCCAAAGCGCCCCTGGTCCGGTCTGGCCCTGCTGGCCGGAGCTGGACTGAACACTGGTGGAGCGGATTGCTCTAGCTCCGTAGTGGAGCAGCTGACCGGTGCCGGACCAGGCACCGGTGGAACAGGCACGGGCTGTGCCGGACTGACGACGCGCACCACAGGCTTGGTGCGGGGAGCAGGGACGGGCCGGACCGGGCTGACGACGCGCACCATTGGCTTGGTGCGGGGAGTAGGGACGGGCCGAACCGGGCTGACGAAGCGCACCACTGGCTTGGTGCGGGGAGCAGGAACAGGCCGGACCGGGCTGACGAGGCGCACCATTGGCTTGGTGCGGGGAGCAGGGATGGGCCGAACCGGGCTGACGAAGCGCACCACTGGCTTGGTGCGGGGAGCAGGAACAGGCCGGACCGGGCTGACGACGCGCACCACAGGCTTGGTGCGGGGAGCAGGGACGGGCCGAACCGGGCTGACGAAGCGCACCACTGGCTTGGTGCGGGGAGCAGGAACAGGCCGGACCGGGCAGACGACGCGCACCACAGGCTTGGTGCGAGGGGCAGGAACATGCCGGACCGGGCTGGCGACGCGCACCATAGGCTCGGTGCGAGGGACAGGAACAAGCCGGACTGTACTGGGGACACACACCACTGGCCCTACGCGGGGATCAGGAACGGGCCGGACCGGACTGGCAACACACCCCAGTACCTCTCGTCGTGCCTCTACATTCTCCTTCCCCCTGGTGACCAGTGACTCCCGTAACCTGGCGGCCTCCTTTGCCAACCCGCTGAACCACTCTATCCCGGCCTCCTGCTGCCCCGTCGTCCACGGCGTGAGCCCCCCCCTAAAAAATTTCTGGGCGTCTCTCCTCCCCATGGGCCAGGCCTCCATGGCTCTCGCCAGACTCTCGCTCCTCTGCTCCAAAGTCCAGCTTCACTCCTCCTCCCGCGGCTTGACCCAGTCGAGGTTGATATCCTTCAGTCACCTCTGGCGTTGGCTCCTGGACACGCTGCTTGGTCCAGTTATGGTGGGATCTTCTGTCACGATCGTCATACACAGAGGACCAAGGCGCAGCGTGGAATGCGAACATACTTTTAATTTGAATGATCACACGAACAAAACAACAAACGATACGAAACGTGAAGTCCTTGGTTACAATACAAACCATACGGAACAAGATCCCACAACACACTGTGGAAAACAGGCTGCCTAAGTATGGTTCCCAATCAGAGACAACAAGCAACAGCTGATACACGTTGCCTCTGATTGAGAACCACACCGGCCAACATAGAAACAAAATAACTAGATAATAACCCTAGCACACAAAACACATAGAAACCACACACCCTGGCCACACCCTGGCCACACCCTGTGGTCCTCTGTAGCTCAGCTGGTAGAGCACGGCGCTTGTAACGCCAAGGTAGTGGGGTCGAACCCCGGGACCACCCATATACAAAAAAAAAATGTATGCACGCATGACTGTAAGTCGCTTTGGATAAAAGCGTCTGCTAAATGGCATATTATTATTATTATTATTATTATTATAACAGAGTCCCAGAGCCAGGGCGTGACACTAGTGATCCATCATGTATGACATTCCTGGGAGCGTGTAAACTTACATTTTGTATTACCATATCATTTTTGTATGTTCTCTATAGTTATGTACTTGAAAATGCATCAATTGACCAATTCGGCACATTTGGGCAGACTTGATACAAAATAGTCCAGTATTGCACTGCTACACTGGATCAATCTGAAACTTTGTAAACACACTGCTGTGTGGCCAAAATGGGCAAAATATAAATTGCGCCTAAACTGCAATATTATATTGTGGTCTTTCTCTTGCATTTCAAAAATGATGGAACAAAAAAAGAATAGAAAATGCATGTTTTTTTGTTTGTATTATCTTTTACCAGATCTAATGTGTTAAATTCTCCTACATTAATTTCACATTTCCACAAACTTCAAAGTATTTCCTTTTAAATGGTATCAAGAATATGCGTATCCTTGCTTCAGGTCTTGAGCTACAGGCAGTTAGATGTGGGTGTGTCATTTTAGGAGGAAATTGAAAAAAAGGGTCCGATCCAAAGGGGAGGTTAACCTGTCATTATCAACTTGGTCCTTCAGACAAGGAGGTGACTCAAGATTTTGTTGTGTTGTTTGATGGAAGATAACACTTTACAAAATAAAATGCATTATTATTCCCATACCATTACTACAGAGAATCAGACAAATTATGCTACACTCTGCCTATTAGCTTGTTAGTTTATTCAAGGCTGTCTGAAAATATAACATTGAGACAAAAAAAGCTCTTTACCTGACTCTCTTTTCAAAGATATCTAGAAATGCACACATGTTGTGCTCTTGTAGGAAGCAACCACTCCCCCATTGTTGACTAGAAATTACCTATAACTGGGCTAATAACACAATAACTAGCAAAGGATATGAACAAAATGTGCACACGTGGCTACATGCAGCTCTTGCTTTGAACTCAAAACAAGCACATCTACTCACGACCAGAGCTGTAAACACAGTCCAGTTCAAAGTAAATGGCACAGATCCATATGTGGCAATGGTCTATTTGCATACAGGCCTACTGCAGCTCTGATTGGTTATACCCACCTCTGTGTAGAGTACGGGCTGAGTCATGTGCAATAGAATCCTACTCCCATGCATTCTGCCTACAACAAAATCTCTTGAGTAGTTTGTTTTGTTTCAGTATGTTGCATTGAAAGTGGCTAATATTGCGTTGATTCGATCACAATTGCCACAGTAAAGGAAAAATGTTGGAAGTGTTAACTAACATGAAAAACTTGTTGAGTGTAGTTCAATCTTGTGCTTCTCTCTGAGGGCTGATATTTCTTCTGAGATCTGCATGAGGCAGTCTCTGGCTACTGCGCGCTCAAACACGCGCTCGCTCAGAGGGAACATTGCTTGTGACTACAATCTTGTTGGCTGCATTTGCAGTTCGTTTTGGTTGTGTTTTGGATTATGTTGTGTCCAATATAAATATATGTAAATAATGTATTGTGTCATTTTGGAGTCCATTTTCTAGTAAATAAAAATATAACTTGTTTCTGAACACAATCATGAATGAATCATGAATAATAAAGAGCAAGAAAGTTAAAGAGACACAACAATCATACCCCTGAAACATGCTAATGTCTCACCATTACCAATAACAGGGGAGTTTAGCATTTTTTGGTGGGTATGATATTTATGTCTATGTTAATCAATTGTCAATGAATTAATTGTGCTCTTATTTAATACCTTGGCAATATGGGATCACTCACATCATGCTAATTAAACTATCACTACTGAAGGAACTTTACAAGAGTGAGCTAGAGAAAGAGAGATGGCGCAGACTGAGAAGGCTGACATCTTACAGAAAGGACATACTATTGTCACATATGACCGCTAAGCACTTGTGGAAGTCAGATCGACAGTTACTAACCTTGATTTCGACTACAAATCCGACATCAACTCTTACCCAGCTTTTCTCTTGTTCACACCGGACACTATTATTTTGTTTCATGGGCTATAAAGAAACGCTGCAGGCGTAGACATGTTAGTCAGGCTGGCGTCTTCTTAAGACTGAGATGAAGAGAAAATTGACTGGCACTCCCCTCCGTTTCATTGGCAAATATCCAGTCAATCAGAATAAAATGGATGAGCTTCGTTCGAGAGTCTCCTTTCAGAGAGACTTGAAAAGCTGCAATATTATATGCCTTGCAGAAACTTGGCTGACTCAATCTATGAACATGGAACTCAGTGGTTTCTCCATGCAATGGCACGATCGGATGTAGGCAGCCTCGGGAAAGTCCAAAGGAGGAGGAGTGTGCCTCTCCATTAACAACTGGTGCGCTGCTTCCAGTGTGAAGTAAATCTCAAGATTTTGCTCACCTAATATACAATAGCTTATGGTAAGCTGCAGACCTTTTTATCTACCAAGCCAACACAACTTTGGCACTCAACAAACTGTATGGGTGTATGGGGGATGTATTATTCTCCTAATTGATGGGATGACTAACTTAGAAATAATGCATTCTGGACTGTGCTGATGTAGGTTGTGTCACCTGGCAAGCTGTGATTGATGTGAAGAGCTGTGTTAGGGGGTAAAATGAGATAAGGATTTGTGTCTCCAAATACTAGACTATACTGGTTCTTTGTGATCTGTGAACCTTCCTTGGACGTAGGAATGGTGTCTAGGGGAGCTGGCACTTCTCATTATGACAGGTTGTTATGATAAACGTATGCCTGGAAACAGGGATGCGCTAAGAGGCGGGGAACAGCCAGTGCGCCAACGGATTGGCTGAGTAAGTCTAAACCACGCTCAGCGTCTACTCTGATTGGCCAGCAGAGAGGTGGGAAACTCTCTCTCTGTAAGAGTATTTGAGGAAGAATCTAAAACAATGGATTTAGTTCTCTGAAGTGCCCTGCGAGGTATTTCAAGGAGCCCGTATATACGAAACATCATGTTTACCATTGAAGGTTTTTGCATTGATTAAAATAACTAGTATATCTTAGAAGTCGTGTTGACCTCTTTTGTTCCTAATGCCAGATTTGAATTGACGCAACTTTGACAATTGGTGACTTCCGACGTGATCTGGTAAATTGACTACGCTGGGTATTGTCCGGCCCATTTGGTCACCTCTTTCATTGGACTGTGTGTTTCACAAAAAGTCCGGACTACTAAAAAAAAAGGTAAGCAGATACCTATTGTTAAATAACTAAAGATCTGCACATTGGCTTTATTCAAATTAATTTTGTGAAACAACTGTCTGATGTAAGTGAACTAAATTATGAAACTTTTATGAGTAGATAAGCACAATATTGTGACATGTAAACCTGTGGTGAATGTGATGTTAAACCTTGGTACCGTAGAGTATTGTTTCACCGGCACGTACCAGAAGGCTAGGTATGGCTAGCATCGGGAAATAGTACTGAAGTCCCCAGGCTAGGATCACCAGGGGTGAGAACTGGAGACACAGGGAATTATTGGCTAAGGGCGTTGGCTACTGACACATATCCATCGAGAAATGGCTAGGATCAGAGGAGCGCCAAAATTTTAGTTGAGTATGGTTTCTTTGACACATATCAGAGAGATATGGCTAGGTTCTGAGGAAAATACTGAAGTCTCTGGACCACAAATGGTGGAACTGTGAGATACAGGGATTAATTGATCAAAGTGTAACGTTGTGGCACATATCCACTGAGATACGGCTAGGATCATAACGGGCACTTACATTTTAGATAGTGTTACGCTATTGACACGTATCAGAGGGCTAGATACGGCTAGGATCAGGGGGACACTGGGTGTTGTGGTATGCATGAGTGCGCGAATGATCACAGACGAAATAAAATAGTGAATAGGGGTTATTAAAAATAATAAACCTGTATATTAAGATGTCTGTGGCTGTCCAAACTGTATCATTTGTGAATAACTGTTGGGTTTGTGGTTGCTTAAACCGTATAACCCGTTAATAACAAATGGGAATATGAAGGTAAAATAATGAATAACTAGTATGACTAAACTGAAACGTTTGAACTGATATAATTGAATTGTAATGTTTAATGTTTGACATAGCATAACACTGGTTTTAAATAAGTAAATTGAAGTAATATGGTTTAGCGCTTGATTTGATATAACAACCATTGGTTAAATAATTGAAACACTCTGGTTTATTTGTTTTGATTTACCATTTGATGTGTGGCACTGTAAGAATACTGCTTTCA
>NW_025537347.1:0-20000 GCF_020615455.1 Coregonus clupeaformis
GAAAAAAGGGTTCCAAAAGGGTTCTTCAGCTGTCCCCATAGGAGAACACTTTTTGGTTCCAGGTAGAACCCTTTTGGGTTCCATGTAGAAAGGGTCCTACAGTGGGGGAAAAAAGTATTTAGTCAGCCACCAATTGTGCAAGTTCTCCCACTTAAAAAGATGAGAGAGGCCTGTAATTTTCATCATAGGTACACGTCAACAATGACAGACAAATTGAGAAAGAAAAATCCAGAAAATCACATTGTAGGATTTTTTATGAATTTATTTGCAAATTATGGTGGAAAATAAGTATTTGGTCACCTACAAACAAGCAAGATTTCTGGCTCTCACAGACCTGTAACTTCTTCTTTAAGAGGCTCCTCTGTCCTCCACTCGTTACCTGTATTAATGGCACCTGTTTGAACTTGTTATCAGTATAAAAGACACCTGTCCACAACCTCAAACAGTCACACTCCAAACTCCACTATGGCCAAGACCAAAGAGTTGTCAAAGGACACCAGAAACAATATTGTAGACCTGCACCAGGCTGGGAAGACTGAATCTGCAATAGGTAAGCAGCTTGGTTTGAAGAAATCAACTGTGGGAGCAATTATTAGGAAATGGAAGACATACAAGACCACTGATAATCTCCCTCGATCTGGGGCTCCACGCAAGATCTCACCCTGTGGGGTCAAAATGATCACAAGAACGGTGAGCAAAAATCCCAGAACCACACGGGGGGACCTAGTGAATGACCTGCAGAGAGCTGGGACCAAAGTAACAAAGCCTACCATCAGTAACACACTAACCGCCAGGACTCAAATCCTGCAGTGCAAGGCCGTGTCCCCCTGCTTAAGCCAGTACATGTCCAGGCCCGTCTGAAGTTTGCTAGAGTGCATTTGGATGATCCAGAAGAGGATTGGGAGAATGTCAGATGAAACCAAATAGAACTTTTTGGTAAAAACTCAACTCGTCGTGTTTGGAGGACAAAGAATGCTGAGTTGCATCCAAAGAACACCATACCTACTGTGGAAGCATGGGGGTGGAAACATCATGCTTTGGGGCTGTTTTTCTGCAAAGGGACCAGGACGAATGATCCATGTAAAGGAAAGAATGAATGGGGCCATGTATCGTGAGATTTTGAGTAGAAAACCTCCTTCCATCAGCAAGGGCATTGAAGATGAAACGTGGCTGGGTCTTTCAGCATGACAATGATCCCAAACACACCGCTCGGGCAGCGAGAGGAGTGGCTTCGTAAGAAGCATTTCAGGTCCTGGAGTGGCCTGAGCAGTCTCCAGATCTCAACCCCATAGAAAATGTTTGGAGGAGTTGAAAGTCTGTGTTGCCCAGCGACAGCCCCAAAAACATCACTGCTGTCGAGGAGATCTGCATGGAGGAATGGGCCAAAATACCAGCAACAGTGTGTGAAAACCTTGTGAAGACTTACAGAAAACGTTTGACCTGTGTCATTGCCAACAAAGGGTATATAACAAAGTATTGAGAAACTTTTGTTATTGACCAAATACTTATTTTCCACCATAATTTGCAAATAAATTCATAAAAAATCCTACAATGTGATTTTCTGGATTTTTTTTTCTCATTTTGTCAGTCATAGTTGACGTGTACCTATGATAAAAATTACAGGCCTCTTTCATCTTTTTACGTGGGAGAACTTGCACAATTGGTGGCTGACTAAATACTTTTTTTCCCCACTGTACATGGAACCCAAAAGGGTTCTACCTGGAACCAAAAGGGTTCTACCTGGAACCAAAAGGGTTAAACCTGGAACCAAAAAGGGTTATTCAAAAGATTCTCCAATGAGGAAGCCGAAGAACCCTTTTAGGTTCTAGAAAGCACCTTTTTTTCTAAGTGTATGGACTATCTCCCGTTGAGGGTATCTAATCAGGGGTATGAGAAAGGAGGAACAGAGGTAAAGTATAATCCTTACAGGAGCACCTTGGGGTCCCTCAGGACCTGGGAATCCTGTCTCCCCCAGCGGGCCCCTCTCACCCTGTCAGGGAATAAACACACATATGTGTCACTGTTACTGTGTGTGCGTGTGTGTGTGTGTGCTTGTGTGTGGTTGTGTGTGTGGTTGTGTGACAGAGAGAAGGAGGGATGACTTTGACTGAGAGAGAGAGAGAGAGAGAGAGAGAGAGAGAGAGAGAGAGAGAGAGAGAGAGAAAAAGAGAGAGAGAGAGAAAAAGAGAGAGAGAGAGACGAGAGAGAGCGAGAGCGAGAGCGAGAGCGAGAGCGAGACAGAGCGACAGAGAGAGAGAGAGAGCGACAGAGAGAGAGAGCGAGAGAGAGAGAGAGAGAGACAGAGCGACAGAGAGAGAGAGCGAGAGAGAGAGAGAGAGACAGAGCGACAGAGCGACAGAGAGGGAGAGAGAGAGAGAGAGACAGAGAGTAAAAGGCATCCATCCGGCTTACTTACCGGTTCCCCAGGGGTCCCCGAATCACCGCGAGCTCCAGGTTTCCCCTGTCAATCACACAGACAGGATGAGAACACCACACATTAGACAACTCCTCAGTTAGGCAGGTGTCATATATCTATCTATCTACGTTAGCTAACACCTCAACACTGTCCTGTCTAGCAGGTATTACTGTACTACAGCCCTCTAAGGGGGTGTACATCTGAGGGACTGTTCAATGGGTTTACATCTGAAGGACTGTTCACTGGGTATAGCATTACATCTGAAGGACTGTTCACTGGGTTTACATCTGAAGTACTGTTCACTGGGTATAGTATTACATCTGAAGGACTGTTCACTGGGTATAGTATTACATCTGAAGGACTGTTCACTGGGTATAGCATTACATCTGAAGGACTGTTCACTGGGTTTACATCTGAAGTACTGTTCACTGGGTATAGTATTACATCTGAAGGACTGATCACTGGGTATAGTATTACATCTGAAGGACTGTTCACTGGGTATAGTATTACATCTGAAGGACTGTTCACTGGGTTTACATCTGAAGGACTGTTCACTGGGTATAGTATTACATCTGAAGGACTGTTCACTGGGTATAGTATTACATCTGAAGGACTGTTCACTAGGTATAGTATTACATCTGAAGGACTGTTCACTAGGTATAGTATTACATCTGAAGGACTGTTCACTAGGTATAGTATTACATCTGAAGTACTGTTCACTGGGTATAGTATTACATCTGAAGGACTGTTCACTGGGTATAGTATTACATCTGAAGGACTGTTCACTGGGTATAGTATTACATCTGAAGGACTGTTCACTGGGTTTACATCTGAAGGACTGTTCACTGGGTATAGTATTACATCTGAAGGACTGTTCACTGGGTATAGTATTACATCTGAAGGACTGTTCACTAGGTATAGTATTACATCTGAAGGACTGTTCACTAGGTATAGTATTACATCTGAAGGACTGTTCACTAGGTATAGTATTACATCTGAAGGACTGTTCACTGGGTATAGTATTACATCTGAAGGACTGTTCACTAGGTATAGTATTACATCTGAAGGACTGTTCACTAGGTATAGTATTACATCTGAAGGACTGTTCACTAGGTATAGTATTACATCTGAAGGACTGTTCACTAGGTATAGTATTACATCTGAAGGACTGTTCACTGGGTATAGTATTACATCTGAAGGACTGTTCACTAGGTATAGTATTACATCTGAAGGACCGTTCACTAGGTATAGTATTACATCTGAAGTACTGTTCACTGGGTATAGTATTACATCTGAAGGACTGTTCACTAGGTATAGTATTACATCTGAAGTACTGTTCACTGGGTATAGTATTACATCTGAAGTACTGTTCACTGGGTATAGTATTACATCTGAAGGACTGTTCACTAGGTATAGTATTATATCTGAAGGACTGTTCACTGGGTATAGTATTATATATGAAGGACCGTTCACTGGGTATAGTATTACATCTGAAGGACTGTTCACTTGGTTTACATCTGAAGGACTGTTCACTGGGTTTACATCTGAAGGACTGTTCACTGGGTTTACATCTGAAGGACTGTTCACTAGGTATAGTATTACATCTGAAGGACTGTTCACTGGGTATAGTATTACATCTGAAGGACTGTTCACTGGGTTTACATCTGAAGGACTGTTCACTGGGTTTACATCTGAAGGACTGTTCACTAGGTATAGTATTACATCTGAAGTACTGTTCACTGGGTATAGTATTACATCTGAAGGACTGTTCACTAGGTATAGTACTACATCTGAAGGACTGTTCACTGGGTATAGTATTATATATGAAGGACTGTTCACTGGGTATAGTATTTTTATTTACTAACTCTATTTTATCAATGTATCAATCGGGCTTCAGGAAGAAGCATAGCACAATTACAGCAGCCATGAAGGTTTTGAATGATATCACTGAAGCCCTTGACAAAAAACAGCACTGTGTCTCACTTTTTATTGATCTCTCTAAGGCTTTTGATACAGTTGATCATGCTATACTAAGGCAGAGATTGTTGAGTGTAGGTCTTTCGGAGCATGCAGTTGCATGGTTTGCTAACTATCTGTCTGATAGAACTCAGTGCACTCAATTTGATGGGCTTATGTCTGTTAAATTGTCTGTCCTGAATGGTGTGCCCCAGGCTCTGTACTTGGTCCTCTCTTATTCACTATTTATATTAATGATTTAGACAAAAATTTCCAAAATGCACAACTTCATTTTTATGCTGATGATACTGTTATTTACTGTTGTGCCTCATCTCTTACAAAAGCTTTCCAGAACTTGCAAACTGCTTTTTATACTGTTCAACATACCTTGTGTCAATTGAAGCTTATCCTCAATACTGACAAAACTAAACTAATGGTGTTTTCTAATGCAAGAAATAGACCTCTGAACCTTTCACCTGTTACTACCTGTCAGGGCAAGGAGATTGAGGTTGTAACCTCATATAAATATCTTGGAATTCTAATTGATGACGGCCTCTCTTTTAAATTGCATATTCAACAACTTACAAAAAAATTGAAGCTGAAATTGGGATTTTATTTTAGGAATAAGGCCTGTTTTTCTTTTGAAGCCAGAAGGAGGCTAGTATCAACTACATTTATGCCTTTACTAGACTATGGGGATATTTTATATATGAATGCTTCCGCTCAGTGTTTGAGATCAATTGACACTCTTTATCATGGTACTTTGAGATTTATTTTAAACTGCAAAACCCTTACGCACCACTGTACTTTGTATACCAGGGTTGGCTGGCCTTCTCTAGTCACTCGTAGGCTCAGTCACTGGTATACTTTTTATTCTACAAAGCCATTTTGGGTTTACTACCTTTTTATTTGGGCATTTTTATTGTTCAGAAATGTGGTGGGTACTCTCTTCGTTCACTGGACTTTATCCTGCTAACTGTTCCAAATGTCCGAACTGAATTTGGTAAAAGGTCTTTTATGTACTCTGGCGCCATCGTCTTAGAACACCTTACAAAATAATTTTAAACTGGAAGAACTTGTCCCGATTGGTGTTTTTAAATCTCTGATGAAGGATTTTGAGGCTGATTCCTGACCTGTCAATGTTTTTAATTTGCTGTTTTTGATATTGTTATACTCTTGTGAATTCATGAATGGTTTTTACTAGATTACTTGTAGTTTTTCATGTTGTCTGTCTGTAATTTTTTGTAATGACTTGGTGCTGCCTATCTTGGCCAGGACGCTCTTGAAAAAGAGATTTTAAATCTCAATGAGCCCTTCCTGGTTAAATAAAGGTTAAATAAAAAAATAAAAAAACATCTGAAGGACTGTTCACTGGGTTTTCATCTGAAGGACTGTTCACTGGGTTTACATCTGAAGGACTGTTCACTGGGTTTACATCTGAAGGACTGTTCACTAGGTATAGTATTACATCTGAAGGACTGTTCACTGGGTATAGTATTACATCTGAAGGACTGTTCACTAGGTATAGTATTACATCTGAAGGACTGTTCACTGGGTATAGTATTACATCTGAAGGACTGTTCACTGGGTTTACATCTGAAGTACTGTTGACTGGGTATAGTATTACATCTGAAGGACTGATCACTGGGTATAGTATTACATCTGAAGGACTGTTCACTGGGTATAGTATTACATCTGAAGTACTGTTCACTAGGTATAGTATTACATCTGAAGGACCGTTCACTAGGTATAGTATTACATCTGAAGTACTGTTCACTGGGTATAGTATTACATCTGAAGGACTGTTCACTAGGTATAGTATTACATCTGAAGTACTGTTCCTGGGTATAGTATTACATCTGAAGGACTGTTCACTAGGTATAGTATTACATCTGAAGGACTGTTCACTGGGTATAGTATTATATATGAAGGACTGTTCACTGGGTATAGTATTACATCTGAAGGACTGTTCACTGGGTTTACATCTGAAGGACTGTTCACTGGGTTTACATCTGAAGGACTGTTCACTGGGTATAGTATTACATCTGAAGGACTGTTCACTCGGTATAGTATTACATCTGAAGGACTGTTCACTCGGTATAGTATTACATCTGAAGGACTGTTCACTGGGTATAGTATTACATCTGAAGGACTGTTCACTGGGTATAGTATTACATCTGAAGGACTGTTCACTAGGTATAGTATTACATCTGAAGGACTGTTCACTGGGTATAGTATTACATCTGAAGGACTGTTCACTGGGTATAGTATTACATCTGAAGGACTGTTCACTAGGTATAGTATTACATCTGAAGGACTGTTCACTAGGTATAGTATTACATCTGAAGGATTGTTCACTGGGTTTACATCTGAAGTACTGTTCACTGGGTTTACATCTGAAGGACTGTTCACTGGGTATAGTATTACATCTGAAGGACCGTTCACTAGGTATAGTATTACATCTGAAGGACTGTTCACTAGGTATAGTATTACATCTGAAGGACTGTTCACTAGGTATATTATTACATCTGAAGGATTGTTCACTGGGTTTACATCTGAAGTACTGTTCACTGGGTTTAGATCTGAAGGACTGTTCACTGGGTATAGTATTACATCTGAAGGACCGCTCACTAGATATAGTATTACATCTGAAGGACTGTTCACTAGGTATAGTATTACATCTGAAGGACTGTTCACTAGGTATATTATTACATCTGAAGGATTGTTCACTGGGTTTACATCTGAAGTACTGTTCACTGGGTTTAGATCTGAAGGACTGTTCACTGGGTATAGTATTACATCTGAAGGACCGCTCACTAGATATAGTATTACATCTGAAGGACTGTTCACTAGGTATAGTATTACATCTGAAGTACTGTTCACTGGGTTTACATCTGAAGTACTGTTCACTGGGTTTACATCTGAAGGACTTTTCACTGGGTATAGTATTACAGTATCTCACAAAAGTGAGTACACCCCTCACATTTTTGTAAATATTTGAGTATATCTTTTCATGTGACAACACTGAAGAAATGACACTTTGCTACAATGTAAAGTAGTGACTGTACAGCTTGTATAACAGTGTAAATTTGCTGTCCCCTCAAAATAACTCAACACACAGCCATTAATGTCTAAATCGCTGGCAACAAAAGTGAGTACACCCCTAAGTGAAAATGTCCAAATTGGGCCCAAAGTATCAATATTTTGTGTGGCCACCATCATTTTCCAGCACTGCCTTAACCCTCTTGGGCATGGATTTCACCAGAGCTTCACAGGTTGCCACTGGAGTCCTCTTCCACTCCTCCATGACGGCATCACGGAGCTGGTGGATGTTAGAGACCTTGCACTCCTCCACCTTCCGTTTGAGGATGCCCCACAGATGCTCAATAGGGTTTGGTCTGGAGACATGCTTGGCCAGTCCATCACCTTTACCCTCAGCTTCTTTAGCAAGGCAGTGGTCGTCTTGGAGGTGTGTTTGAGGTCGTTATCATGTTGGAATACTGCCCTGCGGCCCAGTCTCCGTAGGGAGGGGATCATGCTCTGCTTCAGTATGTCACAGTACATGTTGGCATTCACGGTTCCCTCAATGAACTGTAGCTCCCCAGTGCCGGCAGCACTCATCAGCCCCAGACCATGACACTCCCACCACCATGCTTGACTGTAGGCAAGACACACTTGTCTTTGTACTCCTCACCTGGTTGCCGCCACACACGCTTGACACCATCTGAACCAAATAAGTTTATCTTGGTCTCATCAGACCACAGGACATGGTTCCAGTAATCCATGTCCTTCGTCTGCTTATCTTCAGCAAACTGTTTGCGGGCTTTCTTGTGCATCATCTTTAGAAGAGGCTTCCTTCTGGGGACGACAGCCATGCAGACCAATTTGATGCAGTGTGCGGCGTATGGTCTGAGCACTGACAGGCTGACCCCCCACCCCTTCAACCTCTGCAGCAATGCTGGCAGCACTCATACGTCTATTTCCCAAAGACATCCTCTGGATATGACGCTGAGCACGTGCACTCAACTTCTTTGGTCGACCATGGCGAGGCCTGTTCTGAGTGGAACCTGTCCTGTTAAACCGCTGTATGGTCTTGGCCACCGTGCTGCAGCTCAGTTTCAGGGTCTTGGCAATCTTCTTATAGCCCAGGCCATCTTTATGTAGAGCGACACTTATTCTTTTCAGATCCTCAGAGAGTTCTTTGCCATGAGGTGCCATGTTGAACTTCCAGTGACCAGTATGAGGGAGTGTGAGAGCGCTGACACCAAATTTAACACACCTGCTCCCCATTCACACCTGAGACCTTGTAACACTAACGAGTCACATGACACCGGGGAGGGAAAATGCCTAATTGGGCCCAATTTGGACATTTTCACATAGGGTGTACTCACTTTTTGTTGCCAGTGGTTTAGACATTAATGGCTGTGTGTTGAGTTATTTTGAGGGGACAGCACATTTACACTGTTATACAAGCTGTACACTCACTACTTTACATTGTAGCAAAGTGTCATTTCTTCAGTGTTGTCACATGAAAAGATATAATCAAATATTTACAAAAATGTGAGGGGTGTACTCACTTTAGTGAGATACTGTACATCTGTTCATATGAAGCTTCGTTCACTGGGGATACTATTACAGTATAACTGTGTTCTGTCTGTGTCATTTCTTATAGGTTTGGGAAGTCCATGTCCATGACATGTCTTTCATTTCCTCAGATAGCCACCATGTTTTATGTACCCTTGTCATAAAAGGGAGTACAGCATGAAGTGCAACAAAAGAGTGTGAAGAAATGGAAGATTTACATCATCCTTCTGTTGTGTGCAGATGAATAAAAGTCCTACTTACTGAAGGTCCAGGTATTCCAGGGGTTCCAGGCATCCCCAGATCACCCTAAAAGACAACATACAGCCTTGGTATACATTTACCTATAGCAACATACAGCCTTGGTATACATTTACCTATAGCAACATACAGCCTTGGTATACATTTACCTATAGCAACATACAGCCTTGGTATACAACTCAAACCTATAGCAACATACAGCCTTTTATACAACTCAAACCTATAGCAACATACAGCCTTTTATACAACTCAAACCTATAGCAACATACAGCCTTTTATACAACTCAAACCTATAGCAACATACAGCCTTTTATACAACTCAAACCTATAGCAAGATACAGCCTTTTATACAACTCAAACCTATAGCAACATACAGCCTTTTATACAACTCAAACCTATAGCAACATACAGCCTTTTATACAACTCAAACCTATAGCAACATACAGCCTTTTATACAACTCAAACCTATAGCAACATACAGCATTTTATACAACTCAAACCTATAGCAACATACAGCCTTTTATAGAACTCAAACCTATAGCAACATACAGCCTTTTATACAACTCAACCCTATAGCAACATACAGCCTTTTATACAACTCAAACCTATAGCAACACACAGCCTTTTATACAACTCAAACCTATAGCAAGATACAGCCTTTTATACAACTCAAACCTATAGCAACATACAGCCTTTTATACAACTCAAACCTATAGCAACATACAGCCTTTTATACAACTCAAACCTATAGCAACATACAGCCTTTTATACAACTCAAACCTATAGCAACATACAGCCTTTTATACAACTCAAACCTATAGCAACATACAGCCTTTTATAGAACTCAAACCTATAGCAACATACAGCCTTTTATACAACTCAACCCTATAGCAACATACAGCCTTTTATACAACTCAAACCTATAGCAAGATACAGCCTTTTATACAACTCAAACCTATAGCAACATACAGCCTTTTATAGAACTCAAACCTATAGCAAGATACAGCCTTTTATACAACTCAAACCTATAGCAACATACAGCCTTTTATACAACTCAAACCTATAGAAATATACAGCCTTGTTACAGTATGTACAGTGCATTCGGAAAGTATTCAGACCCCTTGACTTTGTCCACATTTTGTTACTTTACAGCCTTATTCTAAAATTGATTAAATAGTTTTTTTCCCCCCTCATCAATCTTCATACAATACCCCATAATGACAAAAGCAAAACAGGTTTTTAGACATTTTAGCAAATGTATGAAAAATAAAAAACGGAAATATCACATTTACATAAGTATTCAGACCCTTTACTCAGTACTTTGTTGAAGCACCTTTGGCAGTGATTACAGCCTCGAGTCTTACATTTTTACATTTTAGTCATTTAGCAGACGCTCTTATCCAGAGCGACTTACAGTTAGTGAGTGCATACATTTTCATACTGGGCCCCGTGGGGAACAAACCCACAACCCTGGCGTTGCAAGCGCCATGCTCTACCAACTAAGCTACAGGGGCCTTCTTCTTATTGGGTATGATGCTACAAGCTTGGCACACCTGTATTTGGGGAGTTTCTCCCATTCTTCTCTGCATATCCTCTCAAATTCTGTCAGGTTGGATGGGGAGCGTCGCTGCACAGCTATTGTCAGGTCTCTCCAGAGATGTTAGATCGGGTTCAAGTCCGGGCTCTGGTTGGGCCACTCAAGGACATTCAGAGACTTGTCCCGAAGCCACTGCTGTGTTGTCTTGGCTGTGTGCTTTCGGTCGTTGTCCTGTTGGAAGGTGAACTGTCACCCCAGTCTGAGGTCCTGAGCGCTCTGGAACAGGTTTTCATCAAGGATCTCTCTGTACTTTGCTCCGTTCATCTTTGCCTCGATCTTGACTAGTCTCAAAGTCCCTGCTGCTGAAAAACATCCCCACAGCATAATGCTGCCACCACCATGCTTCACCGTAGGGATGGTGCCAGGTTTCCTCCAGATGTGATGAATGGTATTCAGGCCAAACAGTTTAATCTTGCTTTCATCAGACCAGAGAATCTTGTTTCTCATGGTCTGAGAGTCTTTAGGTGCCTTTTGGCAAGCGGGCTGTCAAGCGGGCTGTCATGTGCCTTTTACTGAGGAGTGGCTTCCGTCTGGCCACTCTACCATGAAGGCCTGATTGGTGGAGTGCTGCAGAGATGGTTGTCCTTCTGGAAGGTTCTCCCATCTCCACAGAGGAACTCTAGAGCTCTGTCAGAGTGACCATCAGGTTCTTGGTCACCTCCCTGACCAAGGCCCTTCTCCCTCGATTGCTCAGTTTGGCCGAGCGGCCAGCTCTAGGAAGAGTCTTGGTGGTTCCAAACTTCTGATGGAGGCCACTGTGTTCTTGGGGATCTTCAATGCTGCAGAAATATTTTGATACCCTTCCCCAGATCTGTGCCTCGACACAATCCAGTCTCTGAGGTCTATGGACAATTCCTTCGACCTCATGGCTTGGTTTTTGCTCTGACATGCACTGCCAACTGTGGGACCTTATATAGACAGGTGTGGCTTTTACAAATCATGTCCAATCAATTGAATTTAACACAGGTGGACTCCAATCAAGTTGTAGAAACATCTCAAGGATGATCAATGAAAACAGGATGCAACTGAGCTCAATTTCAAGTCTCATAGCAAAGGGTCTGAATACTTATGTAAATTAGTAAAAATGTCTAAAAACCTGTTTTCGCTTTGTCATTATGGGGTATTGTGTGTAGATTGCTGAGGATTTTTTTTTTTTAATCCATTTTAGAATAAGTCTGTAACGTAACAAAATGTGGAAAAAGTCAAGGTGTCTGAATACTTTCCGAAGGCACTGTAAGTCAAACCTATAGCACTTCACCCTACAGAACAAGACACATCTTCGTTTTATAACTGAAATAGACATAGAACTAGTTATACAACTATATCATCTACAAACCAAATCACCATGAGGTTTGAAGCAAGAACAGAGACAGACAGAAAAGTTAAATGGAGAAGCATCATGGTTATGTTTATGCATCTCTTAGGACTTGTCTTTAAAAGCCCATTCTGAGACTATTCTATTCTAGTCCGTATAGTTTTACTCAGACATACATAACCTCTTCCTGAAGTGTTGCTGTGGATCTATCATAAACAAACTCTCCTTAACCTTCAGTGTCAAAATAAAAGCAACAGTGTTGAGCACTTAGCCATTTCTCTGTAATATGCGGTGAGTGAGAGTCTGAACGATATCGCCATAACTCTTTGACGACAGCTCCCTGAAAGAAGGACAAACACAGAACCCGTGCTAGCCTTGACATCTAGATTAAGACCTAGAGGTGTGAGGGATGTTACACAGACAAATGGAGCAGTAACCACCATCCTGACCTCTTCTACATCAGGCTGCCACAGTATGTTACTGACGGTAGTGTCATGGTATCTATTACACTTTCCCCACTGTCTTGCTAAACTGAACTGTGCTCTGATTTATTTTCAGCACGGTTTCAGAAACTATGGTGTGTACGTAACCAGGCCAGAGCAGCTCAGTTCATCTTGGCTCAGCTCAGTAGTGTAAAAAGGATAACTAGCAGGCTAGGGGTATAATGATCACTGTTATCTGGTCAGGTCATGCAGGATGAGGACATGTGAAAAGGCTACAGGTGGGCTGTACGTGGCTTACCTTGGCTCCAGGTAGTCCTTCTAGTCCAGGTAAACCCATGGCTCCTGGATCTCCCTGGAACATAACACAGAGTAGTTAGTCTAGGACAGAGAGAGAGAGAGAGAGAGAGAGAGAGAGCGAGAGAGAGAGAGAGAGAGAGAGAGAGAGAGAGAGAGAGAGAGAGAGAGAGAGAGAGAGAGAGAGAGAGAGAGAGAGAGAGAGAACTGACTGTATGGAGTAAATGATGGAGAACAAGGCATGTACAGTTGGTTTAGGAGATCAGCTTTCAAACCAGTAGACTCTGATAATGATACGTTTTTACTGTCTTTAAGACTTTTGCTCTATCTCTCATTGTAGGCAGTCAGCAGCTCATTTGGGGCTTTCTCCTTTACTACAGTAGAAATACACATCCCTTCTCCCCCTTCTATTGGTCTGGTCTATCTCCTTTACTACAGTAGAAATACACATCCCTTCTCCCCTTCTATTGGTCTGGTCTATCTCCTTTACTACAGTAGAAATACACATCCCTTCTCCCCCTTCTATTGGTCTGGTCTATCTCCTTTACTACAGTAGAAATACACATCCCTTCTCCGCCTTCTATTGGTCTGGTCTATCTCCTTTACTACAGTAGAAATACACATCCCTTCTCCCCCTTCTATTGGTCTGGTCTATCTCCTTTACTACAGTAGAAATACACATCCCTTCTCCCCTTCTATTGGTCTGGTCTATCTCCTTTACTACAGTAGAAATACACATCCCTTCTCCCCCTTCTATTGGTCTGGTCTATCTCCTTTACTACAGTAGAAATACACATCCCTTCTCCCCCTTCTATTGGTCTGGTCTATCTCCTTTACTACTGTAGAAATACACATCCCTTCTCTCCCTTCTATTGGTCTGGTCTTCCTCCTTTACTACAGTAGAAATACACATCCCTTCTCCCCCTTCTATTGGTCTGGTCTTGCTCTATGTACCATGGAGAAGTGGTATTCCACTCTACTGTAGGACCAAGGCCTGCTATTCCTCTGCTCTGACATAGATGGATGGGGCAGGTAATTGTCACATGTAGATTGTCATGAATAACATAGTGTGGCTTAGAGTGGAACGGGACAGATCGGGACCGCCGCCGGGGATCAGCTGTGGCGAGAAGGATTGTGGCAATTTTGTGTGTGTGTGTGTGTGTGTTTGTGTGTGTGTGTTTGTGTGTGTGTGTGTATGTGCATATGTGAGACGGATTGGGACACTTGGCTATGTGTGTGTGTGTGTGTGCGCGCGAGATGGATTGGGGCAATTCCACCGACCGAGCCGCAGCACCAGGAACCGCAGCTCACACAATTTATTCAAATGTCAAATTAACATCCCCGGTGAAAAATCGCACCGCAGCAAAACAATAAAAAATGCAATTGGTCCCACGAGGACGGAGAGAGAGACAGAGAATTCAAGTTGATACCAGAAGAGAGGAGTTTCATTGTTTCTATTCCTCAATGTGTGTGTGTGTGTGTGTGTGTGTGTGTGTGTGTCTGAGAGAGTCTGTGTGTGTGTGTGTGTGTGTGTGTGTGTGTGAGAGAGAGAGAGAGACAGTGTGTGTGTCTGAGAGAGTCTGTGTGTGTTTGTGTGTATGTGTTTGTGTGTCTGAGAGAGTCTGTGTGTGTGTGTGTGTGTGTGAGAGAGAGAGAGAGACAGTGTATGTCTGAGAGAGTCTGTGTGTGTTTGTGTGTGTGTGTTTGTGTGTCTGAGAGAGTCTGTGTGTGTGTGTGTGTGTGTGAGAGAGAGAGAGACAGTGTGTGTGTCTCTCTCGCTCTCTTAGTGTGTGTGCATGTTCTCACACACGTGAGTGTGTGTGCGCGCGTGGGAATTACAGTAGACATTACAGAGAGCAGAGAGGGTTCATGGTCTCCCACAGGCAAGACAATATGGCACAGTCATTTGATTCTGGCAAGAGGAGACGTGATCATTCTATTATTTTGTGTTCCCAGCTCCAGAGTGGAGGGACTTATGTTGACGTGAACCATAGAGACTGTATTGGAGAACAGACCTGGGTTCAAATACTATTTGAAATCTTTCAAATACTTTGAGCGTTTGCTTTAGCCTGTCTGCAGTGCAGGACGGGATGGTTTAGCAGTTCTACGACCCTTCTATTGGTTCCATTGCCAGTCAAACTCAATCAAGCCCAGATAAAGTACTTCAGATGATTTCAAATATTATTTGAACCCAGGTGTGTTGGAAAGCTCCCTCAGCTAAGTCTCCCTTGTCAGCTCTGTTGGACTGCATATGAAAACAGGTGAGAAACACTTCAAATCAAATATGTTCCCTAGAATGAAAAGATTTCAACTCACCACTCTTCCCTCGTCTCCTTTGGGGCCCTATACAGAAAGAAGAGACAGTGGAAGGCAATCACTCCAACTACATAAGACCTTTTAAGAAATGTATTAAATCTTTTAAGAGATTTTCAACTGGGTTAACATTTTTGTAGTTAAGACTTTTAATATCAATTCCTTTTACTTTTGGTAAGTGTCAAGTTTAATAAAGGACATGACTGTACTGTTTATATACGCTGGCAGTTGTACAGTTATAGTCATAAAGTCAGAGTTATTGTCAATAAAAGTTAAGAGCGTGCAAAAATGTAAACATATAGAGACAAATATCGAACAGCAAAATCTGATCGGATTGAGACCAAAATGGAGATATTGTGGTGAGGAATAATTTTCTGTAGCCTGTTGCTTTCATTGTTCTCTATTTGAAATTGTCATTTTCATTATTTCTTAATACTTCTAGAATGAATTGAATAAAATGTTTTACATTTAACAAGTGGACATTACAAATAGTTACCTGTGCATGTTAGATACAGACAGACAGACAGACAGACAGACAGACAGAGAGCACAGAGCAATGCTCCCCAGAGATTCCACTGTGGTCCCTGGGTAGGCTGCCCATTGTGCGCAGAGGAGGGTGAGTGTATTTTTTTGCAAAACAGTTGATAAGAGTTTCTCAATTCTCTTTGTGGAGCCCTGCGGGTCCTATGAGCGGAGAGTGTGTCTGTTATGAAGGAAGAGGTAAAGTCTCCTAGGGCTGCAGGTAGATTACAGACAGACTGATAAGGGCAGAGCTCGGTGGCTGTGATAAGTAAATCAGGTCACTACACCTCGCCACATAGGCACAATGGCAGAGAGAACAGCTCACACACACACTGCTGCATCTCAATGATGATGGATTGTCCTGGGGCAGCTGTTTGAGAGTCAGGCCACTGTGTTCAGTCTCTCTCTCTCTCTCTCTCTCTCTCTCTCTCTCTCTCTCTCTCTCTCTCTCTCTCTCTCTCTCTCTCTCTCTCTCTCTCTCTCTCTCTCTCTCTCTCTCTCTCTCTCTCTCTCTCTCTCTCTCTCTCTCTCTCTCTCTCTCTCTCTCTCTCTCTCTCTCTCTCTCTCTCTCTCTCTCTCTCTCTCTCTCTCTCTCTGTGTCAGTCTCTCTGTGTCAGTCTCTCCCTGGCAGTGAGCTCTCACAGAACATGACTGAGTCTAACAAGAGGGCTGGAGTCAATGAAGGAGATGACAGTATCGTACACAGGATCTGAATGTAAGTCTGGTTCCTGACAGTACAGTACAGTACACAGGATCTGAATGCATGTCTGGTTCCTGACGGTACAGTACAGTACACAGGATCTGAATGTACAGTACCATTCAAAAGTTGGACACACCTACTCATTCAAGGGTTTTTCTATATTTTTACTATTTTCTACATTGTATAGTGAATAGTGAAGACATCAAAACTATGAAATAACACATATGGAATCATGTAGTAACCAAAAAAAGTGTTAAACAAATGAAAATATATTTTCTATTTGAGATTCTTCAAATAGCCACCCTTTGCCTTGATGAAAGCTTTGCACACTATTGGCATTCTCTCAACCAGTTTCATGAGGTAGTCACCTGGAATGCATTTCAATTAACAGGTGTGCCTTCTTAAAAGTTAATTTGTGGAATGTCTTTCCTTCTTAATGCGTTTGAGCCAATCAGTGTGTGTGTGCGTGCAACTATCTGTGTGTGTGTGTGTGTGTGTGTGTGTGTGTGTGTGTGTGTGTGTGTGTGTGTGTGTGTGTGTATGTTTGCTTTAAAGTAAGTTGTAACAGTCGGATGATGAGACAGTAGGATGATGAGACAGTTGGATGATGAGACAGTAGGGTGTTGAGACAGTTGGATGATGAGACAGTAGGATGATGAGACAGTAGGATGATGAGACAGTTGGATGATGAGACAGTTGGATGTTGAGACAGTAGGATGATGAGACAGTTGGATGATGAGACAGTAGGATGATGAGACAGTAGGGTATT
Organism: Coregonus clupeaformis; assembly: GCF_020615455.1. Taxonomy (NCBI): domain Eukaryota; kingdom Metazoa; phylum Chordata; class Actinopteri; order Salmoniformes; family Salmonidae; genus Coregonus; species Coregonus clupeaformis. Next base: position 17,168 of record NW_025537347.1, read on the forward strand.
GAGACAGTAGGATGATGAGACAATAGGGTGATGTGACAGTAGGATGATGAGACAGTAGGATGATGAGACAGTAGGATGATGAGACAGTTGGATGATGAGACAGTTGGATGTTGAGACAGTAGGATGATGAGACAGTTGGATGATGAGACAGTAGGATGATGAGACAGTAGGATGATGAGACAGTAGGATGATGAGACAGTAGGGTATTGAGACAGTAGGATGATGAGACAATAGGGTGATGTGACAGTAGGATGATGAGACAGTAGGATGATGAGACAGTAGGATGATGAGACAGTAGGATGATGAGACAGTAGGGTGTTGAGACAGTAGGATGATGAGACAGTAGGATGATGAGACAATAGGGTGATGAGACAGTAGGATGATGTGACAGTAGGATGATGAGACAGTAGGATGATGAGACAATAGGGTGATGAGACAGTAGGATGATGTGACAGTAGGATGATGAGACAGTAGGATGATGAGACAGTAGGGTGTTGAGACAGTAGGATGATGAGACAGTAGGATGATGAGACAATAGGGTGATGAGACAGTAGGATGATGAGACAATAGGGTGATGAGACAGTAGGATGATGAGACAGTAGGATGATGAGACAGTAGGATGATGAGACAGTAGGAGGATGGATGATGAAATACTTACAGGTGCACCTGGTGCTCCAGGGGGTCCTAACATGGCTCCTCCACTCTGTGGAGAAACTAGTATTATCATCATAACATTCAACACAATAATTACATGGTATCTGATTACATGGTATCTGATTATAGAGAAACTAATAATATTATCATAACATTGAACACAATGATTAAATGGTATCTGATGATATGGTATCTGATGATATGGTATTTGATGATTTGGTATCTGATGACATGGTATCTGATGACATGATATCTGATGAAGTGGTATCTGATGATATGGTATCTGATGAAGTGGTATCTGATGAAGTGGTATCTGATGATATGGTATCTGATGATATGGTATCTGATGATATGGTATCTGATGATATGGTATCTGATGACATATTATCTGATGATATGGTATCTGATGATATGGTATCTGATGATATGGTATCTGATGATATGGTATCTGATGACATATTATCTGATGATATGGTATCTGATGATATGGTATCTGATGATATGGTATCTGCAGTAGCCTATATAGGGGAATGTGGTAAACTTTGAGGGTCACCATATAGATGCTCAACAAACAATCAATAGACTATGAGTATCATGTCAACTATACAACTGTGGACTTTATACCCACTGTGATGCTAGTTGCATTGACAACAACACCTGACTCACCAAGGTGATGAGGATGAGTACAGTGACGTTCTTACCTGCAGTTTGTATAGACTGCTCATCCCATTTCCCTCCACATAGGGGACACCCTGCAAACACACACATCTCCTCTGTTAACACCCTGCAAACACACACATCTCCTCCGTTAACACCCTGCAAACACACACATCTCCTCCGTTAACACCCTGCAAACACACACATCTCCTCCGTTAACACCCTGCAAACACACACATCTCCTCCGTTAACACCCTGCAAACACACACATCTCCTCCGTTAACACCCTGCAAACACACATCTCCTCCGTTAACACCCTGCAAACACACACATCTCCTCCGTTAACAGCCTGCAAACACACACATCTCCTCCGTTAACACCCTGCAAACACACACATCTCCTCCGTTAACACCCTGCAAACACACATCTCCTCCGTTAACACCCTGCAAACACACACATCTCCTCCGTTAACACCCTGCAAACACACACATCTCCTCCGTTAACACCCTGCAAACACACACATCTCCTCTGTTAACACCCTGCAAACACACACATCTCCTCAGTTAACACCCTGCAAACACACACATCTCCTCCATTAACACCCTGCAAACACACACATCTCCTCCGTTAACACCCTGCAAACACACACATCTCCTCCATTAACACCCTGCAAACACACACATCTCCTCCGTTAACACCCTGCAAACACACACATCTCCTCCGTTAACACCCTGCAAACACACACATCTCCTCCGTTAACACCCTGCAAACACACACATCTCCTCCGTTAACACCCTGCAAACACACATCTCCTCCGTTAACACCCTGCAAAACACACATCTCCTCCGTTAACACCCTGCAAACACACACATCTCCTCCGTTAACACCCTGCAAACACACACATCTCCTCTGTTAACACCCTGCAAACACACACATCTCCTCAGTTAACACCCTGCAAACACACACATCTCCTCCGTTAACACCCTGCAAACACACACATCTCCTCCATTAACACCCTGCAAAAACACACTTCTCCTCCATTAACACCTTGCAAACACACACATCTCCTCCATTAACACCCTGCAAACACACACATCTCCTCCGTTAACACCCTGCAAACACACACATCTCCTCCATTAACACCCTGCAAACACACACATCTCCTCCGTTAACACCCTGCAAACACACACATCTCCTCCATTAACACCCTGCAAACACACACATCTCCTCCGTTAACAGCCTGCAAACACACACATCTCCTCCGTTAACACCCTGCAAACACACACATCTCCTCCGTTAACACCCTGCAAACACACACCTCTCATCCGGTAACAGCCTGCCTCATTGCCCCGTGGGGGTTCTATGGCTTCTAGCCTAACACACTCCTAAAGGTCTGTGTGTGTGTGTGTGTGTGTGTGTGTGTGTGTGTGTGTGTGTGTGTGTGTGTGTGTGTGTGTGTGTGTGTGTGTGTGTGTGTGTGTGTGTGTGTGTGTGTGTGTGTGTGTGTGTGTGTGTGTGTGTG
>NW_025537347.1:25000-36137 GCF_020615455.1 Coregonus clupeaformis
TAAGGTTTCGAGGCTGACATTTGGCAACTCGAACCTTCAGCTCCCTCCACAGATTTTCTATGGGATTATGGTCTGGAGACTGGCTAGGCCACTCCGGGACCTTAATGTGCTTCTTCTTGAACCACTCCTTTGTTGCCTTGGCCGTGTGTTTTGGGTCATTGTCATGCTGGAATACCCATCCACGACCCATTTTCATACTGGCCCCCGTGGGGAATCGAACCCACAACCCTGGCGTTGCAAATGCCATGCTCTACCAACTGAGCTACACGGGACTATATACAGTGAGGAGAACAAGTATTTGATACACTGCCGATTTTGCAGGTTTTCCTACTTACAAAGCATGTAGAGGTCTGTAATTTTTATCAAAGGTACACTTCAACTGTGAGAGACGGAATCTAAATAATAAATGTAATAAAATGTATATATATATATACACATATATACACACATACATACATATAGATTCATATACAGAAGGATCTGGAGAAGGTCTGTATGGAGGAGGCCAAAATCCCTGCTGCAGTGTGTGCAAACCTGGTCAAGACCTACAGGAAACGTATGATCTCTGTAATTGCAAACAAAGGTTTCTGTACCAAATATTAAGTTCTGCTTTTCTGATGTATCAAATACTTATGTCATGCAATAAAATGCAAATTATTACTTAAAATCATACAATGTAATTTTACAGACCTCTACATGCTTTGTAAGTAGGAAAACCAGCAAAATCGGCGGTGTATCAAATACTTGTTCTCCCCATCCTTTAAAAAAATCTCCCTTTATTACTTCCCAACCCCACCACCCCCTTCCCTAATTGTAGTAAACTAGTGAACAACAATGCTTAGGGCCTCTACTTCCAGCTTATACATACTATATACATTTTATGGACACAGTCAATTTTACAATAATTATATTTTGTATTTTGTTTGTTTTTACTCCTGAACTTCCTCTAACCTCAACCTCTTCATCATGTTCATGACTTGCAGTATTACTAAATGCCATTGTTGCAAACAGAATCGATGATTTGCAGTGGACTTTTTAACACAGTCTTCCTTCCTTCTTTCACTTTCATACAGGCCAGTAATGTGGAGTGAATGCAATGTTTTGATCCCTTTGTATTTTCAAGTATTATGGTGGCCTGGGGAGTATGAAAGGATCAGAATAAATATGAAAGGAGCAAAGCCCAGGTAAAAAGTTAGAGGAAATACTGCCTCAGTCTTCTGAATACCTAACCCTGGGATAGAGTTACATGTTTCTGTGGGACAATTGCACACATGTTTATGCCAAGGACACAACAGAATGGCTTTCCAATAGGTGTTGAGTGTTCCTGAGTGGTCTAGTCTCTGTCCTGTTAAAAAAAATCTGAGACAAAGTTTAAATATTGCTGTCCATCAACGATTCTCAACCAAATTTACTGTTTTACAAAAACAATGGATATTAGGTACACCAGTTTATTAGGTACACCAACCTGTTAACCAAAATGGTTCACTCCTACAGACAGTGAGTCATGTGGCCGTGGCTTGCAATATAAAGCAGCAGACAGGCATCGAGGCATTCAATTACTGTTCGATTGAATGGCTCACATCAACACCATCATCCCGGAAACCCTAGACCCACTTCAATTCACATACCGCCCCAACAGATCCACAGATGATGCAATCTCAATCGCACTCCACACTGCCCTTTCCCACCTGGACAAAAGGAACACCTATGTGAGAATGCTGTTCATTGACTACAGCTCAGCGTTCAACACCATAGTGCCCACAAAGCTCATCACTAAGCTAAGGACCCTGGGACTAAACACCTCCCTCTGCAACTGGATCCTGGACTTCCTGACGGGCCGCCCCCAAGTGGAAAGGGTAGGTAACAACACATCTGCCATGCTGATCCTCAACACAGGGGCCCCTCAGGGGCACGTGCTTAGTCCCCTCCTGTACTCCCTGTTCACCCACAACTGCGTGGCCAAGCACGACTCCAACACCATCATTACGTTTTTTGACGACACAATGGTGGTAGGCCTGATCACCGACAAGGATGAGACAGCCTATAGGGAGGAGGTCAGAGACCTGGCAGTGTGATGCCAGGACAACAACCTCTCCCTCAATGTGAGCAAGACAAAGGAGATGATCGTGGACTACAGGAAAAGGAGGGCCGAACAGGCCCCCATTCACATCGACAGGGCTGTAGTGGAGTGGGTCGAGGGTTTGAAGTTCCTTTGTGTCCACATCACCAACAAACTATCATGGTCCAAACACACCAAGAAAGTCGTGAAGAGGGCACGACAATGCCTTTTCCCCCTCAGGAGACTGAAAAGATTTGGCATGGGTCCCCAGATCCTCAAAAAGTTCTACAGCTGCACCATTGAGAACATCCTGACCGGTTGCATCACCGCCTGGTATGGCAACTGCTCAGCCTCCGACCGTAAGGCGCTAAAGAGGATAGTGCGTACAGCCCAGTACATCACTGGGGCCAAGCTTCCTGCCATCCAGGACCTCTATACCAGGCGGTGTCATCGTTACAGTGTATTCGAAAAGTATTCAGACCCCCTTTATTTTTTTCCACATTTTGTTACTTTACAACCTTATTCTAAAATGGATTAAATTGTTTTTTTTCCTCATCAATCTACACACAATACCCCATAATGACAAAGCAAAAACTGTTTTTTTAGAAATGTTTGCTAATTTATAAAATAAAATAAACTGAAATATGACATTTACATAAGTATTCAGACCCCTTTACTCAGTACTTTGTTGAAGCACCTTGGCAGCGATTACAGCCTCAAGTCTTCTTGGGTATGATGCTACAAGCTTGAACACCTGTATTTGGGGAGTATCTCCCATTCTTCTCTGCAAATCCTCTCAAGCTCTGTCAGGTTGGATGGGGAGCGTCGCTGCACAGCAATTGTCAGGTCTCTCCAGCGATGTTTGATCGGGTTCAAGTCCGGGCTCTGGCTGGGCCACTCAAGGACATTCAGAGACTTGTCCCAAAGCCACTCCTGCGTTGTCTTGGTTGTGTGCTTAGGGTCATTGTCCTGTTGGAAGGTGAACCTTCGCCCCAGTCTGAGGTCCTGAGCGCTCTGGAGCAGATTTTCATCAGGGATCTCTCTGTATTTTGCTCTGTTCATCCTTCCCTCGATCATGACTAGTCACCCAGTCCCTGCCACTGAAAACATCCCCACAGCATGATGCTGCCACGACCACGCTTCACCGTAGGGATGGTGCCAGGTTTCCTCCAGACGTGACGATTGGTGTTCAGGCCAAAGAGTTCAATCTTGGTTTCATCAGACCAGAGACTCTTGTTTCTCATGGTCTGATAGTCCTTTAGGTGCCTTTTGGCAGACTCCAAGCGGGCAGTCAAATGCCTTTTACTGAGGAGTGGCTTCTGTCTGGCCACTCTACCGTAAAGGCCTGATTGGTGGAGTGCTGCAGAGATGGTTGTCCTTCTGGAAGGTTATCCCAACTTCACGAAGGAACTCTGGAGCTCTGTCAGAGTGACCGTCCGGTTCTTGGTCACCTCCGTGAACAAGGCCCTTCTCCTCTGATTGCTCAGTTTGGCAGAGCGGCCAGCTCTAGGAAGAGTCTTGGTGGTTCCAAACTTCTTCCATTGAAGAGTGATGGAGGCCACTCTGTTCTTGGGGACCTTCAATGCTGCAGACATTTTTTGGTACCCTTCCTCAGATCTGTGCCTCGACACAATCCTGTCTCTGAGCTCTATGGACAATTCCTTCAACCTCATGGCTAGGGTTTTGCTCTGACATGCACTGTCAACTGTGGGACCTTACATAGGCAGGTATGTGCCTTTCCAAATCATGTCCAATCAATTGAATTTACAACAGGTGGACTCCAATCAAATTGTAGAAACATCTCAAGGATGATCAATGGAAACAGGATGCACCTGAGCTCAATTTCGAGTCTCATAGCAAAGGGTCTGAATACTTATGTAAATAAGCTATTTCTGTTTCATATTTGTAATAAATTAGCAAACATTTATAAAAACCTGTTTTCGCTTTGTCATTATGGTGTATTGTGTGTAGATTGATGAGGGTTTAAAAAAACAAATCCATTTTAGAATAAGGCTGTAACGTAACAAAATGTGGAAAAAGTCGAGGGGTCTAAATAATTTCCGAATGCAACGTGTATGCTAGGTGGTGTCAGAGGAAGGCCTGTATGCTAGATGGTGTCAGAGGAAGGCCTGTATGCTAGGTGGTGTCAGAGGAAGGCCTGTATGCTAGGTGGTGTCAGAGGAAGGCCTGTATGCTAGGTGGTGTCAGAGGAAGGCCCAAAAAATTGTCAAAGACTCCAGTCACCCAAGTCATAGACTGTTCTCTCTGCTACCGTACGGCAAGCGGTACCGGAGCACCAAGTCTAGGTCCAAAAGGCTCCTTAACAGCTTCTACCCCGGAGCCATTAGACTGGTGAACAAATTAATGAAATGGCCACCTGGACTGTTTGCATTGACCTCCCCCTCCCCCTTTGTTTTTACACTGCTGCTACTCGCTGTTTATTATCTATGCATAGTCACTTTACCCCTACCTACATGTACAAATTACCTTGACTAACCTGTACCCCCCCACATTGACTCGGTACCGGTACCCCCTGTATATAGCCTCATTATTGTTATTTTATTTTTCTTTAGTTTATTTTTGTAAATATTCTCTTAACTCTATTTTCTTAAATCTGCATTGTTGGTTAAGGGCTTGTAAGTAAGTATTTCACAGTAAGGTCTACAGTGCCTTGCAAAAGTATTCATCTCCCTTGGCGTTTTTCCTATTTTGTTGCATTACAACCTGTAATTTAAATGGATTTTTATTTGGATTTCATGTAATGCACACAAAATAGTCCAAATTAAGGAAGTGAAATGAAAAAAATGACTTGTTTCAAAAAATTATAAAAAATAAATAACGGAAAAGTGGTGCATGCATATGTATTCACCCCCTTTGCTATGAAGCCCCTAAATAAGATCTGGTGCAACCAATTACCTTCAGCAGTCACATAATTAGTGAAATAAAGTCCACCTGTGTGCTATCTAAGCATCACATGATCTGTCACATGATCTCAGTATATATACAACTGTTCTGAAAGTCTGCAACACCACTAAGCAAGGGGCACCACCAAGCAAGCGACACCATGAAGACCAAGGAGCTCTCCAAACAGTTCAGGGACAAAGTTGTGGAAAAGTACAGATCAGAGTTGGGTTATCAAAAAATATCAGAAACTTTGAAATTCCCACGGAGCACCATTAAATCCATTATACATTTTTTTAAAGAATATGTCACCACAACAAACCTGCCAAGAGAGGGCTGCCCACCAAAACTCACGAACCAGGCAAGGAGGGCATTAATCAGAGAGGCAACAAAGAGACCAAACATAACCCTGAAGGAGGCTGCAAAGCTCCACAGCAACATCCCACGGAGCACCATTAAATCCATTATAAAAAAATTGAAAAGAATATGTCACCACAACAAACCTGCCAAGAGAGGGCTGCCCACCAAAACTCACGGACCAGGCAAGGAGGGCATTAATCAGAGAGGCAACAAAGAGACCAAATATAACCCTGAAGGAGCTGCAAAGCTCCACAGCGGAGATTGGAGTATCTGTCCAGAGGGCCACTTTAAGCCGTACACTCCACAGAGCTGGGCTTTATGGAAGAGTGGCCAGAATAAAGTGAGTGGCAAAAAAAAGAGTGGCCAGTTTGTCGGTGGTCTCGTCATTGTTGGTAATCAAGCCTACTACTGTTGTGTCGTCTGCAAACTTGATGATTGAGTTGGAGGCGTGCTTGGCCACGCAGTCATGGTTGAACAGGGAGTACAGGAGGGGGCTGAGCACGCTCCCTTATGGGGCCCCAGTGTTGAGGATCAGCGAAGTGGAGATGTTGTTTCCTACCTTCACCACCTGGGGGCGGCCCGTCAGGAAGTCCAGGACCCAGTTGCACAGGGTGGGGTTCAGACCCAGGGCTTCAAGCTTAATGATAAACTTGGAGGGTACTATGGTGTTGAATGCTGAGCTATAGTCAATGAACAGCATTCTTACATAGGTATTCCTCTTGTCCAGATGGGATAGTGCAGTGTGCAGTGTGATGGCAATTGCATCGTCTGTGGATCTATTGGGGCGGTAAGTAAATTGAAGTGGGTCTAGGTTGACAGGTAAGGTAGAAGTGATATGATCCTTGACTAGTCTCTCAAAGCACTTCATGATGACAGAGGTGAGTGCTACAGGGCGATAGTCATTTAGTTCCAGTTACCTATGCTTTCTTGGGTACAGGAACAATGGTGGCCATCTTGAAGCATGTGGGAACAGCAGACTGGGAAAGGGAGAGATTGAATATGTCCATGAACACACCAGCCAGCTGGTCTGCGCATGCTCTGAGGACGCGGCTAGGGATGCCGTCTGGGTCAACAGCCTTGCGGGGGGTTAACATGCTTAAAAGTCTTAATCACGTCGGCCATGGAGAAGGAGAGGCCACAGTCCTGTGGCACAGGTAGTGGGCCTCGCCAGTGGCACTGTGTTATCCTCAAAGTGGTCGAAGAAGGTGTTTAGCTTGTCTGGAAGCCGAGACGTCTGTGTCGGCGACGTGGCTGGTTTTCTTTTTGTAGTCCGTGATTGTCTGTAGACCCTGCCACATACGCCTCGTGTCTGAGCCGTTGAATTGCGACTCCACTTTGTCTCTATACTGATGTTTTGCCAGTTTAATTGCTTTCGGAGTGAGTAGCTACACTGTTTGTATTCTGCCATATTCCCAGTCACCTTGCCATGGTTGAATGTGGTGGTTCGTGCTTTCAGATTTGCGCGAATGCTGCCGTCTATCCACGGTTTCTGGTTAGGGTAGGTTTGAATAGTCACAGTGGGCACAACATCACCTAAACACTTCCTGATAAACTCTGTCACCGTTTCAGTGTATATGTCCAAATTATTTTCGGAAGCTACCCGAACATATCCCAGTCCGCGTGATCAAAACAATCTTGAAGCGTGGATTCCGATTGGTCAGACCAGCGTTGAATAGTCCTTAGCACAGGTACTTCCTGTTTGAGTTTCTGCCTATAGGAAGGGAGAAGCAAAATGGAGTCGTGGTCAGATTTGCCGAAAGGAGGGCGGGGAGGGCCTTATAACCATCCCGGAAGTTTGAATAGCAATGGTCGAGGATTTTAGCAGCGAGTACAACAGTCGATATGTTGATAGAACTTCGGCAACCTAGTCCTCAAATTTGCTTTGTTAAAATCCCCGGCTACAATAAATGCAGCCTCAGGATATGTGGTTTCCAGTTTGCATAAGGTCCAGTGAAGTTCTTTGAGGGCCGTCGTGGTATCGGCTTGAGGGGGGAGTATACACGGCCGTGACTATAGCCGAAGACAATTCTCTTGGGAGATAATACGGTCGGCATTTGATTGTGAGGTATTCTAGGTTGGGTGAACAGAAGGACTCGAGTTCCTCTATGTTACTACAATTACACCATGAGTCGTTAATCATGAAACACACACCTCCGCCCCCTTCTGCTTCCCGGAGATATATTTATTCCTGTCTGCTGCGATGAACTGAGAACCCATCTGGCTGGACCGATTTCGACAGAATATCCCAAGAGAGCCTTGTTTCCGTGAAACAGAGTATGTTACAGGCCTTGATGTCTCTCTAGAAAGATGTCATTGCCCGTAGTTCGTTGACTTTGTTAACCAAAGATTGAAGATTAGCGAGTAGTATACTTGGAAGCGGTGGGTGGTGTGCGCGCCTCCTAGGCTCGAACCAGCAGGCCGCTCCGAGTGCCTCCCCTCCGCCGGCGATGTTTTGGGTCAGCTGCTGGAATCAGTTCAATTGCCCTGGGGAGAGGCAAACAAAGGATCTGCTTCGGGAAAGTCAAATTCCTGGTCGTAATGCTGGTGAGTTACCGCCACTCTGATATCCAATAGTTTTTCGGCTGTATTTAATGATGCAAAAACACTTTCTGAGCTAATAATGTAAAGAATAATAGCATAAAAAACTAAATACTGAAAAGTTTCCTAAGAGCTAGTCGCGAGGCCGCCATCTTCGTCGGTGCCAGAGAATCTGTGGTATGACTTAGAGATTGCTGTACACCAGCGGAACCCATCCAACTTGGAAGGAGCTGGAGCAGTTTTTGTCTTGAAGAATGGGCAAACAATCCCAGTGGCTAGATGTGCCAAGCTTATAGCGACATACCCCGAAGAGACTTGCAGCTGTAATTGCTGCAAAGGTGGCTCTACAAAGTATTGACTTTGGGGGGGTGAATAGTTATACACGCTCAAGTTTTCTGTTTTTTGTCTTATTTCTTGTTTGTTTCACAAGAAAAAATATTTATCTTCAAAGTGGTAGGCATGTTGTGTAAATCAAATGATACAAACCCCCAAAAAAATCCATTTTAATTCCAGGTTGTAAGTCAACAAAATAGGAAAAATGCCAAGGGGGGTGAATATTTGCAAGCTCCTTTACACCTATTGTATTCAGCACATGTGATATTTTGTAAGTTTTGTTATTTGATTAAATGGGCAAAACGAGGTGACCTAAGGAACTTTGAGCATGGTATGATCGTCGGTGCCAGGCGCACCGGTTCCAGTACCTCCGAAACACTTGGCCTCCTGGGCTTTTCATGCAGGACAGCGTCTAGGGTTTACAGAGAATGGTGCGACAAACAAAAAACATTCAGTCCTGTGGGCGAAAAACAGCTCATTGATGAGAGGTCGAAGAGAGAATGGCAAGAATCGTGCAGGCTAACAGGCGGGCCACAAACAGGCAAGTAATGGCGCAGTACAACAATGGTGTGCGGAACGACATCTCGGAACGCACAACTCGTCGGTCCTTTTCACGGATGGGCTATTGCAGCAGATGACCACACCAGCTTCCACTCCTATCAGCAAAAAACAAGAAGAAGCCGGTCCAGTGGGCACGCGATCAACAACACTGGAAAACTGAGGAGTGGAAAAACATTGCCTGATCTGACGAGTCTCGGTTCCTGTTGCGTCATGATGATGGCAGAGTCAGGATTTGGCCTAAGCAGCATGAATCCATGGCCCCATCCTGCCTGGTGTCAACGGTACAGGCTGTCATGAGCCCTCTCACTCCACCGGGTTACCACCTTAATTTGTTTCCACTATCTTCCACTCTGCTCACCTCCCTCTCTCTACTCAGCCTAACTAGCTCCACCTGTCCCTGCTCTGCTCGGCTCTAATTACTCTGCCAGCTGCGCTGCATTACCCACTAACCTCTCCCAGTATTTAAGGCCCTGTCTTTCAGCTCTCCGGTGTCAGATCGTCTGCAAAGCTCACACCCGGAACCTGTTTGCTCGCGCTTCTGGCTCACCCTGGTTTTGTGACCCCGGACCTGCCTGTTTTTTGGATACTCTTCTGCCTCAGGAGATCCAGACCTGCTTCTGCCATTACGACTCCTGACTACTCTTCAATCCCGGTAACTCTGACCAGCCTTCTGCCTTGCTACTACGTATTTTGGATTTCCCTTGAACTGTACTGCTGCCTGGTTTCATTCCGCCCTGTTGTGTCTGTGTCTCCCCCCAGGACTTCTGGACCACCCACCACCGGCTTCATAGGACGCATCGCTGCCACTGGGGGGCACAGACCCAGCGCATTGGACGGGGATCCCTGTTACCCCTGGAGCCTTCATTCACTCCCTACTTCCCTTTTTCCTTAAGTTTAATAAACTTTCTGGTGTGACGCAATTGTGGTCCTCTGGTCGTCTGTCTGAATCGTGACAGTACGATCCGACCATTATGGACTCAGCGCACACTTTCCCGACATGGAAACCGATGAGCATGAGCAGCAGTTCCAGCAGCAGCAACAACAACTCGCCACGATCATTCAACTCCTCACCAACCTTACCCCAGCCAGTCTGCCCACCAGCCCAGCCCCCGAGTTACCTGCCCCGGTCATTGCAGCCGCTGTCTGAACCCAAAGATTGGAAACCCCGAGCGGTTCAACGGGGCGATTCAACCCAGGTCCGGCCATTCCTGACTAGCTGCCGACTTCAGTTCTCCTTGCAGCCAAGGACCTTCGCCACGGAGGGGGCTAAAGTTGGGTATGCCATCACTCACCTGACGGGCCGAGGCTCGACTCTGGGGAACAGCAGAGTTCGAACGTCAAACCCCCGCATGTGCAACCTTCGACCTGTTTGCTGAGGAGATGCTGAAGGTGTTTGACCTGGATTCACCCACCGCGCTAGAGGCGTCTCGTGAACTGTTCAGTATTCGACAAGGCAGACGTACAGTTCGCAGACCATTCCATCGACTTCGAACCCTGGCTAGACGAAGTTCTTGGAACACACCATCGTTGGTGGACGCGTTCTTCCATAGTTTGGCTGACTATATCAAGGACGAGTTGGTCTCCCATGAACTGCCTTCCACTCTTGATGAAGCCATCGCACTGACTGTCAGGATCGACAGAAGGATACAGACCCGTCGTCGTGAGAGGGGCGCCAAGGTCCACCTACCACCGGCATTCGGAGAGATCCGACTGGGCTCCTGTCATCTACTGCCACTCACCCAGGTCAGCTTGATCAGTCTGAGCCTATGGAGATTGGGCGAGCCTCCCTCACTCCTGCAGAGCGCCAGCGCCGCTCACCTCAAAACCTCTGCCTCTATTGTGGAGGTGATGGACATCGTAATGGTAACCTGCCCTTTAAAGGGTCAGGCTCACCGGGCGTAGGGGGAGTCCGGTTGAGTTCAATGACCATCCAGTCCTCCGACCGCAAACCCCTGCTGCAAGTTCACCTCCGCCTCTCTGACTCAACTCACACCCTGGCTGCTCTGGTGGATTCTGGCGCGGCCAACATAATGGACATCAAGCTGGCACGCCCAACTGGGACTGGAGAACCTCCGTTTGACACCTCCGTATTCCTGCCCGGGCACTGGACGGACACTTACCCGGATCGGTCACTCATGTCACGGCCCCGGTCCCCGATGGGTCTGTCCGGAAACCATCAAGAAACTATCCAGTTTCACCTGCTCCCCTCTCCAGGCCAACCCCCTCATCCTGGGTTACCCATGCCTCCGCCCGGTACAACCCTCGGCTCGACTGGGTGACCGGGGTGATCAGGGAGTGGGAGAGGACTGCCACCGAATCCTGCCTGCTTGCTGCCGCACACCCCTCGGCCAGTACCTACTAACTCCGCTCCTGACCTCTCCAATG
>NW_025537348.1:0-36118 GCF_020615455.1 Coregonus clupeaformis
AACGATCCCGGCAGTCTGAGTCGGGTCCTGTCTGTGGACTAGTTTTTCTGCTCGGGATCTCCAGTTTCCCGAGGGTTCTGGAACGCCTCCGGGAGCTCTCTTGATTTCCGCACCTGCATCCCATCAGCAATCTGCACACCTGGTCCTGATCATCACCCTTCTTAGGCTCTGGCCTAACATCCATTCCCTGCCGGATCGTTAGCCATGAACAGTAGGTTTACCAGAGTATCAGTCTTAGAGCTTCTAGCGTTAGTTTTGTTGTTTTGCACCTTGTTGGTTTGTTGTTTACTTACCTCCGTTTTGTTCCATCTGCAGTCACTCGTCCGGAACCTTCATCCAACCTCTGCCTGGTGGTGGGCGGCTGCCGAGCCATGATGGGATCAACCACTGCACCCCCAACAACTAATCAACGCTCGCCCGCTCTGTTCCCTGGATTATTCAGCATCACTCTTGAATTTGTAAATAAACACTCACCTTCGTTTCAACTTACCTTGTCCTGGTCTGCTTCTGGGTTCTGGCTTTGTAACTCGTGAGAGAACGATCCGGCCAGTAATGAACCCAGCGGGACCTGGACTCTGTTCGCCATGCCATTACCCATCAGGAGAAGATGTTGGGCCATCATAGCACGGTACTACAGGAGATCGCGTTGTCAGTTCGGAACCTTTCTACCGGTCTGACGGAGGTCCAGAACCAACGCAAGTTTCCGGTGGAGGATCCACTACCGGTTTCACCCATCTCGCCTGCCGCTTCTGGAGCTGTGTCCTTCCGTGAGCCCAAGGTTCCGACGCCGGATAAATATGAGGGGGAGCTGGGAAGATGCCGTTCCTTCCTTATGCAGTGTGGATTAGTGTTCGATCTACAGCCCTACTCTATGCCACAGACAAGGCTAGGATAGCCTTTGTGATTGAGTTGCTGCGTGGTCGAGCGCTGGAGTGGGCTTCAGCCGTTTGGGAACGACAGGATCCCTGCATGGCTTCATACCAGGGGTTCACGGCCGAGATGAGGAAGCTCTTCGACCATTCCCGTCCGAGGGAGGGACGCAGCTAGGCGCCTGTTTTCGCTTCGCCAAGGAACTCGCAGCGTGGCCGACTTCGTGATCGAAGTTCAAGACGTTGGCTGTGGAGAGTGGGTGGAATGAGGAGTCTCTGCAAGCGGCCTTTTACCAGGGTCTGTCGGAGCAGCTCAAGGATGAGTTGATCTCCTATCCGAGCCTAGTGACCTGGACAGCTTGGTAGCCTTGTCTATTCGGGTGGATAATCGAGTCCGAGAGCGAAGGAGGGAGAAGCAATGGGGTCCGTCCAATCGATCAGCTTCTCAGTTCCCAGTCGGGTCGGGTGGTGGACCAGAACACGTCGATCATTCTCCACCACAAAGGATTAGTGGAGAGGTCCTCTCTCCCGATTCTGAACCCATGCAAGTGGGGGCGGCACGGTTAACCAAGGAGGAGCGTCAACATAGACGTAAGACCAACTGCTGCCTCTACTGTGGTAGCTCGGCACATTACATCTCCACTTGTTCCCCGGCGGTCGTCAAACTGCCCGGCTCGCTAAAGTTGGGAGGACTTTTAGCGAGCCAGTTTCAACCTCTCAGTACCTCTGTCAGACCCCGTTTCCCGGCTACCCTTGTGAACAGGAATCAGAGCTTAGCGATTAACGCTTTTATCGATTCAGGTGCCGATGGAAGCTTTCTTGATGCCGAGTTGGTGGAACAGCTGGGGCTTTCCAAGGAGCAATTGCCGGAAGCCATTGAAGCGACCACTCTGAACGGCAGTAGTCTGGCACGATATCACGATGAGGACTGAACCGGTTAAGATGCTGTTGTCGGGGAATCATTCGGGAGATGATTTCATTCTTCATTCTGCCGTCTTCCCATGTTCCTCTGGTCCTTGGATACCCCTGGCTGAAGGAACACAATCCCACGTTCGATTGGGTGACGGGCAAGGTAACGAGTTGGAGCCTTGATTGTCATGCTAACTGTCTCAAGACTGCCTGTCCCCATTCGGTTCCCAGTCAGGTGATTGAGGCTAAACCCCCAGATTTGTCCCTGGTTCCCGAGACATATCACGATTTGGGGGGAAGTGTTCAGTAAGCAGAAGGCTCTGTCACTCCCTCCCCACCGACCATATGATTGTGCCATCAACCTGTTCCCTGGAGCTGTCTACCCCAAGGGAAGGTTATACAGTATCTCCCGCCCTGAACGTGAGGCTTTGGAGACCTACATCAAGGAGTCCCTAGCTGCTGGTCTCGTTCGTCCTCGTCATCACCCCTGGGGGCAGGATTCTTCTTTGTGGGTAAGAAGGATGGCTCTCTTCGACCGTGTATTGATTATCGGGGGTTGAATGACATCACGGTCAAGAACAAGTATCCCCTGCCCTTGATGAGTTCTGCCTTCGACTCCTTACAGGGTGCTACGGTGTTCACCAAGTTAGACCCACGCAATGCGTATCACATGGTCCGGATCAGAGAGGAGACGAGTGGTTGACGGGTTTCAATACACCGATGGGTCACTTCGAGTATCAGGTGATGCCGTTTGGACTGACCAATGCTCCAGCGGTATTCCAGAGTATGGTGAACGACGTCCTGAGAGATATGATCGGTCTCTTTGTGTTTGTTTACCTGGATGACATTCTGATCTTCTCGAAGGAACCTTCCGACCACGTCCAGCATGTCCGGCAGGTTCTGCAGCGATTGTTGGAGAATCGCCTGTTCGTGAAGGCCGAGAAGTGCGAGTTTCACGCCCACACGACATCCTTTCTCGGGTACATCATCTCCAAGGGAGAGATTAGGATGGACCAGGAGAAGGTTAGAGCGGTTCTGGAATGGGCCCAGCCCGGTGCGAGATTGCAGCTCCAGAGATTTTTGGGGTTTGCGAGATTTCTACCGCAGATTCATCCGGGATTACAGCCGTGTGGCCGCTCCGTTAACTGCCTTGACTTCCAGTATCAGGAGCTTCAAGTGGAATCGGGAGGCGGATCGAGCGTTTCTGGATTTGAAGAGGCGATTCACCAACGCACCGATTCTCTCTCAACCGGACACGGCCCGTCAGTTCGTCGTTGAAGTGGACGCGTCTGATGTGGGAGTTGAGCGCCATCCTGTCGCAGCGATGCTCCACGGACAGTAAACTCCATCCCTGCGCCTACTACTCGTCGCCTTTCGCCTGCGGAGAGGAATTACGATGTGGGTAACCGGGAGCTTCTGCGGTGAAACTTGCCTTGGAGGAGTGGCGCCACTGGTTGGAGGGGGCGGAGCAACCGTTTATTGTCTGGACTGACCACAAGAATCTTGCTTACGTGCAATCGGGCTAGACGTCTCAACTCCCGGCCAGGCCAGGTGGTCGTTGTTTTTCGGACGATTAAATTTTTCCCTGACGTTCCGGCCTGGATCTAAGAACGGCAAGGCGGACGCCTTGTCTCGGATGTTCTCCAAGACGGAGGAGAGTGGGTCCAAGACCGAGACAATTCTCCCCCGGAACTGCGTCGTGGGAGCTGTTAGGTGGAAGATTGAGGAGGAGGTGATGGCGCTCTTCGGACGCAGCCCGGTCCCGGTAACGGTCCACCCGGTCGGTTGTTTGTGCCTGAGTCGGTTCGTCTCTGCGGTCCTCAAATGGTCCCACGCCAGCAAGATGGCTTGTCACCCTGGCGTGGCTCGGACGATGGCGTTTCTTCGCAGACGCTTTTTGGTGGCCTGCCGTGGCCGAGGATACTCGGGGTTATGTTGCTGCCTGTCCAGTGTGTGCGCAGAATAAGGGTACCAATCGGCCCAGCTCTGGACTACTTCACCCCCTTCCTATTCCCCGGCGACCATGGTCGCATCTGGCCCTGGACTTTGTCACTGGGTTGCCCGCTTCTGAGGGGAACACGGTCGTTCTGACTATCGTGGACAGATTCAGCAAGTTCGCCCACTTTGTGCCAATTGCCAAGCTTCCCCTCTGCCTCGGAGACGTCCGAGATCCTGGTTAGGGAGGTTTTCAGGGTCCACGGGTTGCCCAGTGATATCGTTTCCGACCGGTGGTCCTCAGTTTACCTCTGCTGTCTGGAAGTCCTTCTGTTTGGCCATTGGAGCTACAGTCAGTCTCACATCTGGTTTTCACCCCCAATCTAATGGTCAGGCGGAGAGAGCCAACCAGAAGATGGAATCCACGCTACGCTGCCTGGCCTCTTCCAACCCCACCTCCTGGGTCTCTCAGTTGCCTTGGGTTGAGTATGCCCACAATACTCTCCCTACATCTGCCACTGGGATGTCTCCCTTCCAGTGCCTGTATGGCTACCAACCTCCCTTGTTTCCTTCTCAGGAGAGGGAGCTCTCAGTGCCTTCTGTTCAGGCCCATATTCGTTGCCACCGGACCTGGCATCGGGCCAGAAAGGCACTCCTTAGAGTTTCGGACCGGTATCAGCTCCAGGCGAATCGTCGCCGGATCCCCCGCTCCCACCTACACCATCGGAGATAGGGTCTGGTTGGCCACACGGGATCTTCCTTTACGGACTGAGTCTAGGAAGTTGTTACCGAAGTTCATTGGTCCGCTTTGTGGTGGAGAAGGTGATCAATCCGGTGGCAGTTCGACTCAAACTCCCGAGGACGCTCAGAGTCCATCCCACCTTTCATGTCTCCTGCCTCAAGCCTGTTTTCCTCAGTCCTCTGTTGCCTCCTCCGCCTCCTCATCCTCCTCCTCGGATGATCGGAGGTGGTCCTGCCTACACGGTGCGACGCATTATGGATTCCAGACGGCGGGGCCGGGGTTTCAAGTATCTCGTGGACTGGGAGGGGTATGGTCCTGAAGAGAGGAGTTGGATTCCGCGGCGACAGATCCTAGATGCTGACCTCATCCGTGACTTCTACCGCCTCCATCCTGGCGCTCCGGGGAGTCCGCCCGGTGGCGTTGGCCGGAGGGGGTACTGTAACGATCCCGGCAGTCTGAGTCGGGTCCTGTCTGTGGACTAGTTTTTCTGCTCGGGATCTCCAGTTTCCCGAGGGTTCTGGAACGCTCCGGGGGAGCTCTCTTGATTTCCGCACCTGCATCCCATCAGCAATCTGCACACCTGGTCCTGATCATCACCCTTCTTAGGCTCTGGCCTAACATCCATTCCTGCCGGATCGTTAGCCATGAACAGTAGGTTTACCAGAGTATCAGTCTTAGAGCTTCTAGCGTTAGTTTTGTTGTTTTGCACCTTGTTGGTTTGTTGTTTACTTACCTCCGTTTTGTTCCATCTGCAGTCACTGTCCGGAACCTTCATCCAACCTCTGCCTGGTGGTCGGCGGCTGCCGAGCCATGATGGGATCAACCACTGCACCCCAACAACTAATCAACGCGCCCGCTCTGTTCCCTGGATTATTCAGCATCACTCTTGAATTTGTAAATAAACACTCACCTTCGTTTCAACTTACCTTGTCCTGGTCTGCTTCTGGGTTCTGGCTTTGTAACTCGTGACAGCTAAACCTAATCGGTATCAACTGCCAATTACCAGTGGCCTCCTAAAGCAGAAAGCAGACAACAAAGATTTTTAGAATGTCAAAGTGACACAAATTGAATATCTGGGATACTTTTCAAACATTAAACTTTCTGAAAATTGTACCTCAAGGATAGTCGGCACATCTGGCACCTCCTCAAGGATGGCTGGCAGCAGTGGTACATCCGGCACATCATCCAATGGCACAACCAACTGGACCTCATCCAGGACAGTTGATTCTAAAATTAGGAACATTGGAATACAAAAAAAAAATTTAGGATGTAAAACGTAGCGAGCTAGCTAGTACTACTAGTTCAAAAGTGCATCTCTTAGCAAAAGTCACTAAAGTCAACGTTAGCTTGCAAGTATGGATTACAGAAATACACAACATTTCACAAATTACATTTATATTGTTAAATGTGGTAAAATAAGAAGTTTAAACTCAACATACCCTCTTCGAAGTCGATGTCGCTGTCCACCTCCCGACGATTGCGAACCCTGCAAAACGGAAAAAGACAAAAACAATCCACAAATGAATTTGAACAACCTGTCGACGCAGTAGACCGCCGACGTCCACGCACTCTCCCCACCAATTTTGAAAAGCACCCAGGCATTTTCCAGTCGATCTTTCAGTCTCAGGTCTCAAAAATCTGTCAAGTTTGTTGTTGTTGTTTTCGAACAGAAAACGTTCAATAGAACGCCGAGATGTTCTATCGGTTAGATGTCTCTTGGCAACACATATTTTTGAAAATTGTTGTTTACAAAATTGACAGCTGTGTTGCCATAGAAATGAGTTTGGAACTCTATGCTTACCATTAGAATTCTATAAAAATGCCATTCCTACTCATCATTCTAATTCTATTGACCCTATTTTGTCACCAGAGGATTTCCTATGTTGTTGGTATAATATAAAACAAAAATACCAAATGTTCTTTTTAAGTCACTAGCTAGGTCAATGGCCCATTGAAATGTTTTAGCATGTTTCATGGAAGTTGTTGTTGAACTTCTGAAAGTCTAGGCTTTGACTCAGTGGATAATAAAGTATTGTGGAGCACAGACAACCCGGTTTAAAATATATTGACCAAATTCAGACAAGGGGGGCAAAGCCACAGCCCACTGAGGTAGGAGAGCACTGAAGTATCTGCATAATAATAATCCATATCTCTTTTATAAACAGGATAGTATCATTGATTATATAAAAGTGCATGTATAAATAAGTCTGATTGACCTTTTTCATGGCAGGTTCACCTTCTGAAGCCGGACGAGGTTCCCAAAGCGTGCTGCGCACCCACCAAGCTCAGTCCCATCTCCGGACTCTTCTACGACGACAACAACAATGTGATCCTAAAGACGCATCGTAACATGGTGGTCAAGACCTGTGGATGCCTGTGACACCTGTGGTAGCCCATATATTCTACATAATTTTTATAAACCTGACTACCATTGTTCCAAAAGATACAAACGGGGTAATATACCTTGCAGCCAGCAGTTGATAGCAATAATCTGGCAATATGTGTATAAATTGTATGTATCTACACTGAACAAAAATATAAACGCAAGAATTTCAAAGATTTACTGTGTTACAGTTCATATAAGGAAATCAGTCAATTAAAATATATTCCTTAGGCCCTAATCTATGGATTTAACATGACTGGGAATGCAGATGTGCATCTGTTGGTCACAGATACCTTTTTAAATAAAGATAGGTGCGTTGATCAGAAAACCAGTCAGTATCTGGTGTGACCACCATTTGCCTCATGCAGCGGGACACATCTCCTTAGCATAGAGTTGATCAAGCTGTTGATTGAGGCCTGTAGAATGTTGACCCACTCCTCTTCGATGGTTTTGCGAAGTTGCTGGATACTGGCAGGAACTGGAACACGCTGTCATGCACGTCGATCCAGAGCATTCCAAACATGCTCAATGGGTGAGATGTCTTGTGAATATGCAGGCCATGGAAGAATTGTGACATTTTCAGCTCCCAGGAATTGTGTACAGATCCTTGCGACATGGGACTGTGCATTATCATGCTGAAATATGAGGTGATGGCAGCTGTTGAATGGCACAACAATGGGCCTCAGGATCTCGTCACGGTATCTCTGTGCATTCAAATTGCCATCGATAAAATACAATTGTGTTTGTTGTCCGTAGCTTATGCCTGCCCATACCGTAATCCCACTGCCACCATGGGGCACTCTGTTCACAACATTGACATCAGCAAACCACTCGGCAACGCAACGCGAGATTCATCCGTGAAGAGCACACTTATTCAGCAAGCCAGGGGCCATCGAAGGTGAGCATTTGCCCACTGAAGTCAGTTACGATGCCGAACTGCAGTCAGGTCAAGACCTTGGTGAGTACAACGAGCACGCAGATGGGCTTCCCTGCGACTTTTTCTTACAGTTTGTGCAGATATTCTTCAGTTGTGCAATCCCACAGTTTCATCAGCTATCCAGGTGTCTGATCTCAGACGATCCCGCAGGTGAAGAAGCCAGATGTGGAGGGGCTGGCGTGGTTACACGTGGTCTGCGGTTGTGAGGCCAGTTGCACTTACGGCCAAATTCTCTAAAACGACATTGGAGGCGGCTTATGGTAGAGAAATGAACATTAAATTATCTTGTAACAGCTCTGGTGGCCATTCCTGCAGTCAGCATGCCAACTGCACGCTCCCTCAAAACTTGAGACATCTGTGACATTGTGTCGTGTGACAAAACTGCACATTTTAAAGTGGCCTGTTATTGTCCCCAGCACAAGGTGTGCTGTTAATCAGCTTCTTGATATGCCACACCTGTCAGGTGGATGGAATATCTTGGCAAAGGAGAAATACTCACTAACAGGGATGTAAACAAATTGGTGCACCAATTCTGAGAGAAATAAGCTTTTTGTGCGAACTGAACATTTCTGGGATCTTTTATTTCAGCTCATGAAACATGGGACCAACACTTTACATGTTGCATTTATATTTTTGTTCAGTATAATATATTGATTAATTTAGTGTGAGAAGGGTATATGAATAACACCTCCTTCATAAAGAAATCCTCAATTGAGATTTTCACATTGGACTTATAACCATACTTCACTTCTGATTAAACTATTCAAATCTACAGTAATTCAGATAAATACATCACCCTTTGTCATATATTCTATGTATCCAATCAAAGCTGTAAAGTACTGTGACATAAGTGCAATGCTACATTTCTACCCTTTTGATGGCTATGTTGTCTTGTTGAACGATGAATTTCTCATTGTCTCTTTTAGATGTACTACACATGGTTCAATTAAAAAGCTAAATATATGGACTATATATGCGTGGCAAAAAAATGTGTGCATTTCTTTAATTATACTTTTAACCAGCATACAGTGGGGAAATAAAGTATTTAGTCAGCCACCAATTGTGCAAGTTCTCCCACTTAAAAAGATGAGAGAGGCCTGTCATTTTCATCATAGGTACATGTCAACTATGACAGACAAATTGACAGATTTTATTCCAGAAAATCACATTGTAAGATTTTTAATGAATTTATTTGCAAATTATGGTGGAAAATAAGTATTTGGTCACCTACAAACAAGCAAGATTTCTGGCTCTCACAGACCTGTAACTTCTTCTTTAAGAGGCTCCTCTGTCCTCCACTTGTTACCTGTATTAATGGCACCTTTTTGAACTTGTTATCAGTATAAAATACACCTGTCCACAACCTCAAACAGTCACACTCTAAACTCTACTATGGCCAAGACCAAAGAGCTGTCAAAGGACACCAGAAACAAAATTGTAGACCTGCACCAGGCTGGGAAGACTGAATCTGCAATAGGTAAGCAGCTTGGTTTGAAGAAATCAACTGTGGGAGCAATTATTAGGAAATGGAAGACATACAAGACCACTGATAATCTCCCTCGATCTGGGGCTCCACGCAAGATCTCACCCCGTGGGGTCAAAATGATCACAAGAACGGTGAGCAAAAATCCCAGAACCACACGGGGGACCTAGTGAATGACCTGCAGAGAGCTGGGATCAAAGTAACAAAGCCTACCATCAGTAACACACTACGCCGCCAGGGACTCAAATCCTGCAGTGCCAGACGTGTCCCCCTGCTTAAGACAGTACATGTCCAGGCCCCTCTGAAATTTGCTAGAGTGCATTTGGATGATCCAGAAAAGGATTGGGAGAATGTCATATGGTCAGATGAAACCAAAATAGAACTTTTTGGTAAAAACTCAACTCGTCGTGTTTGGAGGACAAAGAATGCTGAGTTGCATCCAAAGAACACCATACCTACTGTGAAGCATGGGGGTGGAAACATCATGCTTTGGGGCTGTTTTTCTGCAAAGGGACCAGGACGACTGATCCGTGTAAAGGAAAGAATTAATGGGGCCAGGTATTGTGAGATTTTGAGTGAAAACCTCCTTCCATCAGCAAGGGCATTGAAGATGAAACGTGGCTGGGTCTTTCAGCATGACAATGACAATGATCCCAAACACACCGCCCTGGCAACGAAGGAGTGGCTTCGTAAGAAGCATTTCAAGGTCCTGGAGTGGCCTAGCCAGTCTCCAGATCTCAACCCCATAGAAAATCTTTGGAGGGAGTTGAAAGTCCGTGTTGCCCAGCGACAGCCCCAAAACGTCACTGCTCTAGAGGAGATCTGCATGGAGGAATGGGCCAAAATACCAGCAACAGTGTGTGAAAACCTTGTGAAGACTTACAGAAAACGTTTGACCTGTGACATTGCCAACAAAGGGTATACAACAAAGTATTGAGAAACGTTTGTTATTGACCAAATACTTATTTTCCACCATAATTTGCAAATAAATTCATTAAAAATCCTACAATGCGATTTCCTGGATTTCTTTTCCTCATTTTGTCTGTCATAGTTGATATTTACCTATGATGAACATTACAGGCCTCTCTCATCTTTTTAAGTGGGAGAACTTGCACAATTGGTGGCTGACTAAATACTTTTTTCCCCCACTGTACGTTAGTAGCAATGGAAAATACCAAATTATCTTTTTTTTGCCGTTTTTCTATATACAGAGGATCCAATACACAGGAATGTGTCATTGTCAACAGATTTCTGGAGGATTGTGTACTGCTATATTTGTAATAAAATAAACTAGAATATTTATTGTAGAGGTTGATTTGATGCAGATGTGAGAGTAAATGCCAGTGAACACAGACCTCCAGAAACTGATCGACACTCCTATCCTAGACAGTGTCACCCCTCTTCAGCTACATAGCATTGCAGTATATTGGAAATACATTTGAAAATACTTATAAGTATATATTTGTCTGGTATCAGTATAGACGGAATGGCGTTTAACTTGCATTCGGAAGTAACGATTTTCTGCTAGCATTAGAAGGCATACATATTCTCTCACACACACAAAACGTAGTCACTGCTTTCCTTCAGAATGGATCAAACAGGCAGAGGAATGCTTTCATATATATTGCTACATTTATTGTAAATGGTCAAATGCAAAAAACTATTGTTACAACATGGACCCGGAGACTATCAAAAGTGATTTTGGCATTGTTTCGA
Source organism: Coregonus clupeaformis (assembly GCF_020615455.1). Classification (NCBI taxonomy): domain Eukaryota; kingdom Metazoa; phylum Chordata; class Actinopteri; order Salmoniformes; family Salmonidae; genus Coregonus; species Coregonus clupeaformis. The sequence continues at coordinate 10,975 of NW_025537348.1, forward strand.
CCAGGGCCTTTTACAGGCAGAACAAGGCTCAGTCTTGGGCAACTAACAAATCATTTCCACTATGACACCATTGTCAAAGAAAGCAGAAATGATTTGCACAAGAGTGTATGGGAGGAGGTATAGAAAAGAGTTGGGGGCAAAAGTAGGACAGCGGTACACAGATGAGATAAAAGTAACACCATGAAACTTTTAGACGTGTAACAGTCTAGATGGTATTGAATCAGGAATGAATGAAGGAAGCGGCATAGGGAAAAGGGATGTAGGTAGAGTGGGCTCATAGAAGTAAGATGGGTGCTTCAATAGAGTCTGAAGTTGAGGGGTGGTTGGACATATAAGATGGGGTGCTGGCGTGCTTCTGCCCCCCCCTTTTAGGTCATTGTAACACAAATATTCCCCCACCCATGTCCAGGGGTCTCAGTGTTTTGTCCCTTGACGCCATTCAGTCCCAGTTGCAGCGCTCAAATCGTGGTCATCGTGTGTCTGTGAATCACAACATGAAAGGCGATGAGTGACAACATTTCCACATATTGAGCCATATGAAATACAGTTGAAGCATAGGGCAAGAATTTGCTGCTAACATGTATACTGTGAGTCTGAATGATGAGAGCATCTTATCCCAGCTGTAGGTCCATTGTGTGTGTGTGTGGTCTTTTAAGCCTCAACAGCAACCAGCTCTGGAGGTATTGGGGACTTGGGATGCTTGCTGTCAAAGTGCTGCTTGAATGTCTTTGGGTCCGGTATCTGTGTCTGTAAGGGTCAGGTAAGGAATGAAGGATATCAACAATTGTTGGCTGAGACTGAATTTTCAGGTGACAAAAAATAAGCAAAGCAAGAAGATGCATCAAACTACTACACCTCACACAGGCCAGTACAATGGACTAGACATGAAAAGAAACCTAAAAAGGTAGGGACGTCAAACGTTTTGGCTGCTGCACAGACTATGGAGGCTCTAGTCTACAGCGACCAGTTAAATTGTGTTTGAGAGCATTATTTTACTCTCCAAATGGTTAAATGAGTGAGAAATAGATGTCATTGTTGCAATCGTTTGTGAGTGGGCAACATACTGTATACTATCATCTTAAGTTGACATGTTGAATTATTTTGGCATAGTAAATTATTGTATATTCCGCTAATTTCCCGAATGTGGACTGTGGACAGTTTGTGTTACTACAAGCCTGCATTTTCACCCCATAAAATGTAGTGGAATTACACATCCATTTTACCTCAGATTGGTGATGTTAGTATAAAAGTTTATAGTTATCACAATGACTGTAAAAACTATTGGTCGCTAAAGAAATGACAGACCATGTAAAATACTGTTAGTCACTAAATCCAGCTAGAAAGACCACGTAAAACAGCTGGCTAGTATGCCCTCACCCGTCTGAGCGGTTGGCTGTGAATGCCCTCACCCGCTATATACTTATAACTGATTGGTTTGGTTCTGCGCACTATAGTGCTGTCCGGTTAGAACATGATGTTGAGGCCCATACTAAACACTTGGTCACCACCACACGCACACATGCAGACACAGCTGTTTGTATTTGAGGATGTTTATATGATTGTGGTAATCCGAATAACTTGGAATCTTATTGTTGTGGTTCTATAAGACAAAGATATGCACACATGTAAACAGTATTAGTTAAGGGTTTGAACTATGCAATATAGATATACTGTATGTACAGTAACAGTCAAAAGTTTGGACACACCTACTCATCGTTCTGGAAGATTATATAGCTAGTAGGGTTGACCCCATTTATTCGACTGGTCGATTGTTTGGTCGATAGGCTGTTGGTCGACCAATATTTCTTTAGCGGAGCAGTAGCAAGAAATGAATGTACAAATATCATGGTGTACAAAACACCTGTCTGATTCGCGCCAGTCTGAGTGGACTAATCCATTGTGGAGGCCGTGGGGATGGCACAGTCCATCACTCTAAGACGTGTTACTGAAATTGCATATGGTTATATTACATAAGAACAATGGTGCAAGAATAAAAATAATATAATTTTATAACAAATGCACTTTCTCCCGCGTTGGATAGTGGTCACTGTCTGCAGTTCTGAAACACATCAGTGCTCTGTTGAATTGGTGCCTTTTCCTAGACCATGTTGCTATGTGCATAATAGCACATTTAATCCGCGTATTGTTGTTGAGAACAATGTGGCGGAGGCAGCAGCAGAATGAAGAGATGAGAAAACAGCCCTTGCCTTATTGTCTAAGAAAAGTGAGGAGAGGAAACCCCGACTTAATTAGGTCAATAATCAATAGCTTAACTGTTAAATGTGCCTGGCTTTATAAATGATCCATATACAGTTGAAGTCGGAAGTTAACATACTGTCACGCCCTGGCTCTGGGGACACTTGTATGTTGAGCCAGGGTGTGCGTTTCATTTGTTTATCTAGTAGTTGCATTTCTATGTTGGCCAGATTGGTTCCCAATCAGAGGCAACGAGTGTCAGCTGTTGCTGGTTGTCTCTGATTGGGAACCATATTTATACAGGCTGTTTTCCCACAGTTGTTGTGGGATCTTGTTTCTAGTTGGTTTGTGTTAGACCGTGAACTGTCACGTTATCGTTTTGTTTATTTTGTCATAAGATCGCTAAATAAAGAGTATGTTTGCCTGCAACGCTGCGCCTTGGATCTCCGTGGCAGCCTCGACTGGGTCAAGCCTAGTGAAGAGAAGAGAGGGTGGACTTGGGAACAGTGGAGGAAGAGTCTCGACTGGGTCAAGCCAAATGAAGAGCAGAATGGCTGGAGTTGGAAGCAGAAGAGTGAGAGTTGGGCGAGAACTATAGAGGCCTGGCCCACGGGGAGGAGAGACCCCCAGAAATGTTTTAGGGGGGGGGCTCACGCCCGGGGACGACGGGGCAGCAGGAGGCCGCGATGGAGCGGTCCAGCGGGTGTGCAGAGGAGGCCGCCAGGTTAAGGGGGGCCACTGGTCACAGAGGAGAGGGAAAGTGTGGAGGCACGGCGAGAGGTACTGGGGTGTGTTACCAGTCCGGTCCGGTCCGGCCCGTTCCTGATCCCTGCATAGGGCCAGTGGTGTGTGTCCCCAGTACGGTCCGGCCTGTTCCTGTTCCTCACATCGAGCATGTGGTGCGCGTCACCAGCCCGGCCCGGCCTGTTCCTGCTCCCCGCACCGAGCCAATGGTGCGCGTCGCCAGCCCGGCCTGGCCTGTTCCTGCTCCCCGCACCGAGCCTATGGTGCGCGTCGCCAGCCCAGTCCGGCCCGCTCCTGCTCCCCACACCAAGCCAGTGGTGTGCGTCGTCAGTCCGGCACGGCCCGTGCCTGTTCCCCACACCAAGCCAGTGGTGTGCGTCGCCAGCCCGGTCCGGGCCGCTCCTGCTCCCCACACCAAGCCAGTGGTGTGCGTCGTCAGTCCGGCACGGCCCGTGCCTGTTCCCCACACCAAGCCAGTGGTGTGCGTCGCCAGCCCGGTCCGGTCCGCTCCTGCTCCCCACACCAAGCCAGTGGTGTGCGTCGTCAGTCTGGCACGGCCCGTGCCTGTTCTCCACACCAAGCCAGTGGTGTGCGTCGCCAGTCCGGTCCGGCCCGCTCCTGCTCCCCGCACCAAGCCTATGGTACGCGTCGTCAGTCCGGCACGGCCCGTGCCTGTTCCACCGGTGCCTGGTCCGGCACCGGTCAGCTGCTTCACGCCGGAGCTAGAGCAATCCGCTCCACCAGTGTGCAGTCCAGCTCCGGTCAGCGGGGCCAGGGAGTGGGGATCAGGCCCGGAGCCGGATCTGCCGCCAAGGCGGAGTGCCCACCCGGTCCCTCCCCTGTGGTATTTAGTTGACGCGGTCGGAGTCCGCGCCTTTAAGGGGGGGTACTGTCACGCCCTGGCTCTGGGGACACTTGTATGTTGAGCCAGGGTGTGCGTTTCATTTGTTTATCTAGTAGTTGCATTTCTATGTTGGCCAGATTGGTTCCCAATCAGAGGCAACGAGTGTCAGCTGTTGCTGGTTGTCTCTGATTGGGAACCATATTTATACAGGCTGTTTTCCCACAGTTGTTGTGGGATCTTGTTTCTAGTTGGTTTGTGTTAGACCGTGAACTGTCACGTTATCGTTTTGTTTATTTTGTCATAAGATCGCTAAATAAAGACTATGTTTGCCTGCAACGCTGCGCCTTGGTCCTCTGTTCCCGACGAGCGTGACACATACACATTAGCAAATACATTTAAACTCAGTTTTTCACCATTACTAACATTTAATCCTAGTATAAATTCCCTGTCTTATGTCAGTTAGGATCACCACTTTATTTTAAGAATGTGAAATGTCAGAATAATAGTAGAGAGAATGATTTATTTCTGCTTTTATTTATTTCATCACATTCCCAATGGGTCAGAAGTTTACATACACTCAATTAGTATTTGGTAGCATTGCCTTTAAATTGTTTAACTTGGGTCAAACATTTCGGGTAGCCTTCCACAAGCTTCCCACAATAAGTTGGGTGAATTTTGGCCCATTCCTCCTGACAGAGCAGGTGTAACTGAGTCAGGTTTGTAGGCCTCCTTGCTCACACACGCTTTTTCAGTTCTGCCAACAAATGTTCTATAGGATTGAGGTCAGGGCTTTGTGATGGCCACTCCATTACCTTGACTTTGTTGTTCTTAAGCCATTTTGCCACAACTTTGGAAGTATGCTTGGGGTCATTGTCCATTTGGAAGACCCATTTGCGACCAAGCTTTAACTTCCTGACTGATGTCTTGAGATGTTGCTTCAATATATCCACATAATTTTCCTTCCTCATGATGCCATCTATTTTGTGAAGTGCACCAGTCCCTCCTGCAGCAAAGTACCCCCACAGCATGATGCTGCCACCCCCGTGCTTCACGGTTGGGATGGTGTTCTTCGGCTTGCAAGACCCCCCTTTTCCTCCAAACATAACGATGGTCATTATGGCCAAACAGTTCTATTTTTGTTTCATCAGACCAGAGGACATTTCTCCAAAAAGTACAGTCTTTGTCCCCATGTGCAGTTGCAAACCGTAGCCTGGCATTTTTATGGCGGTTTTGGAGCAGTGGCTTCTTCCTTGCTGAGCGGCCTTTCAGGTTATGTCGATATAGGACTCGTTTTACTGTGGATATATATACCTTTGTACCTGTTTCCTCCAGCATCTTCACAAGGTCCTTTGCTGTTGTTCTGGGATTGATTTGCACTTTTCGCACCAAAGTACGTTCATCTCTAGGAGACAGAACGCGCCTCCTTCATGTACGGTATGATGGCTGCGTGGTCCCATGGTGTTTATACTTGTGTACTATTGTTTGTACAGATGAACGTGGTACCTTCAGGCGTTTGGAAATTGCTTCCAAGAATGAACCAGACTTGTGGAGGTCTAAAGAACATTTTCTGAGGTCTTGGCTGATTTATTTTGATTTTCACATGATGTCAAGCAAAGAGGCACTGAGTTTGAAGGTAGGCTTTGAAATACATCCACAGGTACACCTCCAATTGACTCAAATTATGTCAATTAGCCTATAAGAAGCTTCTAAAGCCATGACATCATTTTCTGGAATTTTCCAAGCTGTTTAAAGGCACAGTCAACTTAGTGTATGTAAACTTCTGACCCACTGGAATTGTGATACAGTGAATTATAAGTGAAATAATCTGTCTGTAAACAATTGTTGGAAAGATTACTTGTGTCATGCACAAAGTAGATGTCCTAACCAACTTGCCAAAACTATAGTTTGTTAACAAGAAATGTGTGGAGTGGTTGAAAAACGAGTTTTAATGACTCCAACCTAAGTGTATGTAAACTTCTGACTTCAACTGTATATCTACAGAAATAAGTCAGATCCTGCTTCTGTTGCCTGTTTGAGTGTTTGTTTAATAGCCTAATGGTTCGGTGAGCACCAAGGCTCACACAACAACATGTCAAGTAAACGATTTCACAAATTCGGCTGTTTTTAATCTTTGCTTTGCTGTAATAAAGGCTTTACACTTTTTTTTCGCTAGAACAGCCTCTCTGGTATCTTTATAATTAATTTAGTGTTGTTTACATTGTTCCAAAGTGTCAGAATTAATAATAATGATAATAATAATAACCCTGCTTTTTCTTGATATCCTTCTTATTGTTATTATTACTAATATTATTATGATCATCATTATAATAAGTATTGCCATTATCATTAGTAGGCTTAGTATAGCAGCCCGAGCTGTAGGCCTAAGAGCATATCCTGTTTAGTCTTAATACTGTAACTTATTTAGGCCTATATTTCAATGCTTATATAGGCTACTGTATCAATTAATCTTTCATTCGTTCATGTCATCACACAGCATATGAGTCATTCATGATTTGAAATGCAATCAAGCATGTTAGTGTCGTATCTGATGAATGGTGGCCATTATTGCTGTCAACAAAGAGTCCGTTTTATGCTGCATCGTGTTAGAGGCTTTTATTAAAATCACGAGGTTACAGCATAAATGACAGGTGACATGACACCCGGAGAACGGCTCCCCGATTGCCATGGCCGTTCTGACGTCTTCCTCGCCTAACCCCCTATTTATAAACAACGAAGCTGACCTCTTCTGGCCAATCCCCAGTCTCCAAGACACTTCCGGTCTGCTGGATGTGGCGTTACACCTAAAACCTTCCCTCTGGATACTAACATAAACACATTCCATTTCTTCATGAAAACCATTTAACAAAGGCATAATCTTCCAGATACTATATTCCCCCTTCGAGACCGAACTAAACGTCTCGAAAACAAACAGAATAGGATTATGACTAGTAACAATTTATCTTATTGAGTATCTTTAACATTAAACCAAAAACATTCTTCTCTAGAGTGTAAATACCTTTCTATGCAATAACTGTTTATGAAGTGTGAATACATTACTATGACATATGAACAAATCTCTATGGAGTGTAAATACATTACTATGAAATATGAAGAAATCTCTATGGAGTGTAAATACATTACTATGAAATATGAAGAAATCTCTATGGAGTGTAAGAGCGAAAAACTGTCCGGCAGCCATCTTTTCAGATATCCATCCATCAATCAAGACAGTAAAATTCTCTCACGGTCCCTCTGCCCCAGGCAACCACCGTCGGTACTCCAGATAACCTCATAAACCATGTAAATGTCCTTGAAACTATGATGCCATTAAATACACATGTAAGCCCCTGCAAACAAAATCCTATCCAAAAACATCCACTGTACGGCTGGTCAACCCATCGGATCGTACAATGAATCTCTCCCTTCCTAGCCTCTCTGTCCCTAAACATTCACCGAAATAAACAAAAACATCTAAGATCCTCACATGTATTCAATAACATCAAACATCATTCTACAAAAATTAATACCTGAGACTATTACACAATTATGTATTACACATGTCTATATTTCATTGCAGACACTGGAATGTAGTCCACTACACTTCATCTCCCTGTAGTCTTGACTTGGATGAATGGATTGTTGATGATGAAATCAGCCACACCCTCCTTGTTTCATCTCCTCCAGTCATATTGTCCCTTCATATTGTCTTTGTTTGAGTATTTCAATCTCCACATGTTCTCCCAAATGCTTCTGGAATGAAAAGAAAAGAAACGACCAAACAGTATCTTTTGCAAAACAACCCTTTCAAATTAAACATGAATATCAACTAAGAATATAAACTGATATATAAATGATGCATGAATCACATAAACCTATTCCCCCCTTTGATTCATAAATCATACCAACATCACCCCAATATTGAAATTTTTTTTGGAAAAATAATCAACTCATAAAAAAATGATATTTATCCATCAGTAGTCCATCCATCTTCCTCCAGATCAGGAACAGTCAACACCGACATCTGAGTGTTGTCTCCAGGAATCACTCTCCAACCTATCTCAATATCATAGCTTTCTCAAAGGTCAGTAACAAATTACAAACATCACACAGTGTTATCAAAGCTGAAACTAAAATCTGACCCATCACTGCCCCTACTGGCCTAATTGATCTTGCAACCAAGTCAACTGCATCCCTTATTTAACCCCAGTGATATTATCTGAAAGTATAACTAATATTTATCACTATGATCTTCCCAAATGTTACACCATACCATGAATAAAGTCCCCCTTCTCCCTTAAACTTATCCTTCAATGATAGGCTTGAAGCCTATGACATGTCCCCTTTTCATCCTATTTTGAACTCTAGTTTCAAATTGATCTGTGTTCGGTGCTACTCCTCTTTTAATAGTAAAAGCCTCATATGGAAGCTTCAACGTTGACATGTAACCAAATCCTGTCCATTCATAATGTAAGAATATATATTTTATCATCACAAACCCACCAAATATCTCTAAAATTCTCCATAGTCACATTGTCAGTCAAAAGCTAATCGTTTAACCATCAAAGTCCTGCTCTTCTTACTACCTGGTACCTAAAAAGTAACATATTTCTCATTACTACCCATAAGGTCATGCTTATCCAAAGTTATCATATAACATCCCAATCTGATCTTCCCATAAACACACCCTTTACCTCATATGTTTTATTAGAACAAAAACAACTTTTAGCCCTCAATGTTTCACCTGAATACTTCAGGTTTCCGTTGTTACCTGATTTTCCTTTCCCATTTAACAATTCCCATAGGGTAATTCATTCAACCAAGAACACTTAAACCTAGGCTTAAACCACTGTTCTGACAACGACAATATTTTATCTGTCAATGACTGTTGCCAATACCACAGTCATGACAAAGCATAAGACTGACCCATACCTGATAGAAGCTGCGCAACCGTCTAACATGCTTGGTGCTGGAATTCTCAACAGACATGGACCCTCAAGATTCCTCACTGATCTTACAGAATGAGTTAATCTATCTCTAATTTCCACAACAGAAGAACGAGCGGTACTGATCAGATACCTCTCCTTGTCTGTCATTAAAATCAAAGACCTCATCCTGTATCTCCATGATGAATCTATATTCTCTCTACTATTATCTGTTCTCCTATTTTAACCCTATTCGTACTATCATTGACAGCACTCTCCATCCGTAACATAACCCATGAGTCTAAAATTCCCCATTTAATTTCAGAAAAGTTGTTGTCGATGTCATACTCTCTCTTTTGCTATTGCCATCGTATCACTAATCCCTTCCAAAGTTACCATTAAAGTAGTTGACTTAATTGCTGTATCAACCCTAATTACTTCTAGTGCAAAAGTTCCCATTATCCTCTGTGTATTATCTACTGTTGGAGTGACTACTGTAATCTACTCTTCCTGAACTCCTTCGGTGACTGCGGAAGCTTCAACAGATTTCAAATCTTCCATTATAGGCATCACTTTACGAATTACATAGCCCTTTAACCCATAATTCTTAACCGGAACAACTTCTAATGCTTGCCCTAAATAAGCATACATATATTCTCCCTGACCTTTCTCTGTAACATTACGCAACATAAGTGAACAATCACTCCTAACCCTCTTCCAAACTATACCTCCTTTGACTAGGTGCAACAGCTTCTACTCCTGGTCCTGATAACAATACTTATTCTCCATAATTATCTCTCCATATGGGAGAAACGTCCCCATCCTAACCCTAATAACAGTCTTTTCCCCCTATAATTGGTGCTTTATTGGTTCCCTTATAACCAAATGCGATATATTTATGGCTTTAATACCTATCAATGTTGAAAGAGTTAACTTGCTTCTCACTGTTGTTATAATAGACTGAAGTGTTAATGTCCTTAGTTACTCCTAGTTTTTCCCCCAATATAAAAGTTGTCTTTGCTTGTACTTCCATCTATCACCACTAGTGTCACTTTTTCCCCAAATCTCAGTCCTTTCTCTCATCCCTGACTTTCAAACTTTTGATTACACAAAATACACCTATAATGACCTTGATCTTCCTACTCTACAGTGTCCTTCACCATTGTTCTCTCTCTTACTACTACCTTTGAAATTTAGCTTACTGTCTCAGAGTTCCTTCAACCCTAATCTACTCCTAACTTATTTTAATCTAATCTTTTCTCTCATAACATTTACAACTTTTCCCCCTGATTTTCACACAATCCCTTACCACCAAATGTTTAGAATATGTGATTGGGAAAGTTCCCCACCTGCTTCTGACTCATTACACACAGACTTGGCAAACGTCTAAACACCTTTTAGCCTAGCCTGAAATCCCTTAGTGTAAGAATGTAACCCAGAATAATAGTCACCCCCTTTTAACTATATTTTCCCAGACAGATTGTCTAATAGACAGTCGTCTAGTGTACATTTTATTGTACAATTCAATTTAAACAATGCATCTCTTCCCAACACTGCAATAACAGTTTCTTCTAATATTAGTATGTCTATTTTGATTTCTCTTTGATTTTTATAGCAGAGCTCCATTGATTCCCTAACTTCAATTGTTAGCTATTTTCTCTTCTTCTCTAATCGATTCCCTCAGCAATGCACCCCCCTTCCGGATCTTCTAGACACTAACAGGTGATCTTCACTTGCTACTTCATCTTCCTCTGTTGTTTTCTCCCGACTCATTTTCATCACAGGTAAAGTACCAATCTGTCCACAATTATAACAGTCTTCTGAAAGTTGCTGAAAGTGTAGCTGAAATCTTCCTCCTTTTTCTTCTTTGTTCTTCTCCAATTCTTGGGATCCTCTCAGCAGTTTCTCCTCTTCTGTATCTTCAACTGTGTTACTTCTAAACTATTTGCTTTATCCAGGCATGATAAGCATCGGTCTATATCTCTATTTCTTCTTTGCTAGTCATTGTAGGATAAAATCCTCTCGAACATAAAGCACCTTTAATCTCCAAATCTTCATCACTTTCTTCATCAGAACTCGAATCTCTTGTCTCCTTCTTCGTTCAACTTTCATCAGAGATCAAATCTCGTGTATCCTTCTTCGTTTCTCTCTTGCCAACTTCCTTCTGATCACAGAGTCATATCCACCCATGCATGACCTCTTCATCATCACTCTCATCTTCATCATCCTCATCTTCTTTAAGTTCACTCTTCTCTTCCAGACATCTAATTTTCTTCCTTCTGGAGTTCTGGATTCATCTTCATCATGCGTTTCTGCTTGTCCTCTATCTATTATTCGTCTTCATCTCTGATGCCATAATCACCCTGCTGGATGATCACTGAAAGCTGAGGATAAACCTGTAACGATCCCGGCAGTCTGAGTCGGGTCCTGTCGGTGGACTAGTTTTTTCTGCTCGTGATCTCCAGTTTCCCGAGGGTTCTGGAACGCTCCGGGGAGCTCTCTTGATTTCCGCACCTGCATCCCATCAGCAATCTGCACACCTGGTCCTGATCATCACCCTTCTTAGGCTCTGGCCTAACATCCATTCCCTGCCGGATCGTTAGCCATTAACATCATTCTCCCGGAACCTTCACCCAACCCCTGCCGTGCCATCATTTAATCTGCCACTTCACCTCCACCTACTCATCTCCGCCACCCGCTCCGTCTCCTGGATTATTCTGCACCCTTTTGAATCTGTAAATAAACACTCACCTTCGTTCAACTCTCCTTGTCCTGGTCTGCTTCTGGGTTCTGTCTTAGGGAACCGTGACAGAACGATCCGGCCTGTAATGAACCCAGCGGACCTGGACTCTGTTCGCCATGCCATTACCCATCAGGAGAAGATGTTGGGCCATCATAGCACGGAGCTACAGGAGATCGCGTTGGCAGTTCGGAACCTTTCTACCGGTCTGACGGAGGTCCAGAACCAGCGCGAGTTTCCGGTGGAGGATCCACTGCGGTTTCACCCATCTCGCCTGCCGCGTCTGGAGCGGTGTCCTTCCGTGAGCCCAAGGTTCCGACGCCGGATAAATATGAGGGGGAGCTGGGGAAGATGCCGTTCTTTCCTCATGCAGTGTGGGTTAGTGTTCGATCTACAGCCCTACTCTTATGCCACAGACAAGGCTAGGATAGCCTTTGTGATTGAGTTGCTGCGTGGTCGAGCGCTGGAGTGGGCTTCAGCCGTTTGGGAACGACAAGACCCCCTGCATGGCTTCATACCAGGGGTTCCACGGCCGAGATGAGGAAGCTCTTCGACCATTCCGTCCGAGGGAGGGACGCAGCTAGGCGCCTGTTTTCGCTTCACCAAGGAACTCGCAGCGTGGCCGACTTCGTGATCGAGTTCAAGACGTTGGCTGTGGAGAGTGGGTGGAATGAGGAGTCTCTGCAAGCGGCCTTTTACCAGGGTCTGTCGGAGCAGCTCAAGGATGAGTTGATCTCCTATCCGAGCCTAGTGACCTGGACAGCTTGGTAGCCTTGTCTATCCGGGGTGGATAATCGAGTCCGAGAGCGAAGGAGGGAGAAGCAATGGGGTCCGTCCAATCGATCAGCTTCTCAGGTTCCAGTCGGGTCGGGGATTGGACCAGAATACGTCGATCATCGTCCACCACACAGGATTAGTGGAGAGGTCCTGTCTCCCGATTCTGAACCTATGCAAGTAGGGCGGCACGGGTTAACCAAGGAGGAACGCCAACTCAGACGTAGGACTAACTGTTGCCTCTACTGTGGTGGTTCGGGACATTACCTCGCCACCTGTTCCCGGCGGTCGTCAAACTGCGCGGCTCGCTAAAGTTGGGAGGACTTTTAGCGAGCCAGTTTCGACCTCTCAATACCTCTGTCAGACCCCGTTTCCCGGCTACCCTTGTGAACAGGAATCAGAGCTTAGCGATTAACGCTTTTATCGATTCAGGTGCCGACGGAAGCTTTCTTGATGCCGAGTTGGTGGAACAGCTGGGGCTTTCCAAGGAGCAATTGCCGGAAGCCATTGAAGCGACCACTCTGAACGGCAGTAGTCTGGCACGTATCACGATGAGGACTGAACCCGGTTAAGATGCTGTTGTCGGGGAATCATTCGGAGATGATTTCATTCTTCATTCTGCCGTCTTCCCATGTTCCTCTGGTCCTTGGATACCCCTGGCTGAAGGGAACACAATCCCACGTTCGATTGGGTGACGGGCAAGGTAACGAGTTGGAGCCTTGATTGTCATGCTAACTGTCTCAAGACTGCCTGTCCCCATTCGGTTCCCAGTCAGGTGATTGAGGCTAAACCCCCAGATTTGTCCCTGGTTCCCGAGACATATCACGATTTGGGGGAAGTGTTCAGTAAGCAGAAGGCTCTGTCACTCCCTCCCCACCGACCATATGATTGTGCCATCAACCTGTTCCCTGGAGCTGTCTACCCCAAGGGAAGGTTATACAGTATCTCCCGCCCTGAACGTGAGGCTTTGGAGACCTACATCAAGGAGTCCCTAGCTGCTGGTCTCGTTCGTCCTCGTCATCACCCCTGGGGGCAGGATTCTTCTTTGTGGGTAAGAAGGATGGCTCTCTTCGACCGTGTATTGATTATCGGGGGGTTGAATGACATCACGGTCAAGAACAAGTATCCCCTGCCCTTGATGAGTTCTGCCTTCGACTCCTTACAGGGTGCTACGGTGTTCACCAAGCTAGACCTACGCAATGCGTATCACATGGTCCGGATCAGAGAGGGAGACGAGTGGTTGACGGGTTTCAATACACCGATGGGTCACTTCGAGTATCAGGTGATGCCGTTTGGACTGACCAATGCTCCAGCGGTATTCCAGAGTATGGTGAACGACGTCCTGAGAGATATGATCGGTCTCTTTGTGTTTGTTTACCTGGATGACATTCTGATCTTCTCGAAGGAACCTTCCGACCACGTCCAGCATGTCCGGCAGGTTCTGCAGCGATTGTTGGAGAATCGCCTGTTCGTGAAGGCCGAGAAGTGCGAGTTTCACGCCCACACGACATCCTTTCTCGGGTACATCATCTCCAGGGGAGAGATTAGGATGGACCAGGAGAAGGTTAGAGCCGGTTCTGGAATGGGCCCAGCCCGGTACGAGATTGCAGCTCCAGAGATTTTTGGGGTTTGCGAATTTCTACCGCAGGTTCATCCGGGATTACAGCCGCGTGGCCGCTCCGTTAACTGCCTTGACTTCCAGTATCAGGAGCTTCGGGTGGAATCCGGAGGCGGATCGAGCGTTTCTGGATTTGAAGAGGCGATTCACCAACGCACCGATTCTCTCTCAACCGGACACGGCCCGTCAGTTCGTCGTTGAAGTGGACGCGTCTGATGTGGGAGTTGGCGCCATCCTGTCGCAGCGATGCTCCACGGACAGTAAACTCCATCCCTGCGCCTACTACTCTCGTCGCCTTTCGCCTGCGGAGAGGAATTACGATGTGGGTAACCGGGAGCTTCTCGCGGTGAAACTTGCCTTGGAGGAGTGGCGCCACTGGTTGAGGGCGGAGCAACCGTTTATTGTCTGGACTGACCACAAGAATCTTGCTTACGTGCAATCGGCTAGACGTCTCAACTCCCGGCCAGGCCAGGTGGTCGTTGTTTTTCGGACGATTCAATTTTTCCCTGACGTTCCGACCTGGATCTAAGAACGGCAAGGCGGACGCCTTGTCTCGGATGTTCTCCAAGATGGAGGAGAGTGGGTCCAAGACCGAGACAATTCTCCCCGGAACTGCGTCGTGGGAGCTGTTAGGTGGAAGATTGAGGAGGAGGTGATGGCGGCTCTTCGGACGCAGCCCGGTCCCGGTAACGGTCCACCCGGGTCGGTTGTTTGTGCCTGAGTCGGTTCGGCCCTGCGGTCCTCAAATGGTCCCACGCCAGCAAGATGGCTTGTCACCCTGGCGTGGCTCGGACGATGGCGTTTCTTCGCAGACGCTTTTTGGTGGCCTGCCATGGCCGAGGATACTCGGGGTTATGTTGCTGCCTGTCCAGTGTGTGCGCAGAATAAGAGTACCAATCGGCCCAGCTCTGGACTACTTCACCCCTTCCTATTCCCCGGCGACCATGGTCGCATCTAGCCCTGGACTTTGTCACTGGGTTGCCCGCTTCTGAGGGGAACACGGTCGTTCTGACTATCGTGGACAGATTCAGCAAGTTCGCCCACTTTGTGCCAATTGCCAAGCTTCCCTCTCTGCCTCGGAGACGTCCGAGATCCTGGTTAGGGAGGTTTTCAGGGTCCACGGGTTGCCCAGTGATATCGTTTCCGACCGTGGCCCTCAGTTTACCTCTGCTGTCTGGAAGTCCTTCTGTTTGGCCATTGGAGCTACAGTCAGTCTCACATCTGGTTTTCACCCCCAATCTAATGGTCAGGCGGAGAGAGCCAACCAGAAGATGGAATCCACGCTACGCTGCCTGGCCTCTTCCAACCCCACCTCCTGGGTCTCTCAGTTGCCTTGGGTTGAGTATGCCCACAATACTCTCCCCTACATCTGCCACTGGGATGTCTCCCTTCCAGTGCCTGTATGGCTACCAACCTCCCTTGTTCCCTTCTCAGGAGAAGGAGCTCTCAGTGCCTTCTGTTCAGGCCCATATTCGTCGTTGCCACGGACCTGGCATCGGGCCAGAAAGGCACTCCTTAGAGTTTCGGACCGGTATCAGCTCCAGGCGATCGTCGCCGGATCCCCGCTCCCACCTACACCATCGGAGATAGGGTCTGGTTGGCCACACGGGATCTTCCTTTACGGACTGAGTCTAGGAAGTTGTTACCGAAGTTCATTGGTCCGTTTGTGGTGGAGAAGGTGATCAATCCGGTGGCAGTTCGACTCAAACTCCCGAGGACGCCAGAGTCCATCCCACCTTTCATGTCTCCTGCCTCAAGCCTGTTTTCCTCAGTCCTCTGTTGCCTCCTCCGCCTCCTCCTCCTCCTCCTCGGATGATCGGAGGTGGTCCTGCCTACACGGTGCGACGCATCATGGATTCCAGACGGCGGGGCCGGGGTTTCCAGTATCTCGTGGACTGGGAGGGGTATGGTCCTGAAGAGAGGAGTTGGATTCCGCGCGACAGATCCTAGATGCTGACCTCATCCGTGACTTCTACCGCCTCCATCCTGGCGCTCCGGGAGTCCGCCCGGTGGCGTTTGGTCGGAGGGGGGTACTGTAACGATCCCGGCAGTCTGAGTCGGGTCCTGTCGGTGGACTAGTTTTTTCTGCTCGTGATCTCCAGTTTCCCGAGGGTTCTGGAACGCTCCGGGGAGCTCTCTTGATTTCCGCACCTGCATCCCATCAGCAATCTGCACACCTGGTCCTGATCATCACCCTTCTTAGGCTCTGGCCTAACATCCATTCCCTGCCGGATCGTTAGCCATTAACATCATTCTCCCCGAACCTTCACCCAACCCCTGCCGTGCCATCATTTAATCTGCCACTTCACCTCCACCTACTCATCTCCGCCACCCGCTCCGTCTCCTGGATTATTCTGCACCCTTTTGAATCTGTAAATAAACACTCACCTTCGTTCAACTCTCCTTGTCCTGGTCTGCTTCGGGTTCTGTCTTAGGGAACCGTGACAAAACCTCCCTAAGCTGTACTTTTTGCTGAATCCGTATGTGAGAAAGGTGTACTAACTTCTGCCATTAGTTTTTCTAACCCTACTTTCTAACCCTACTTTAATTAAAGGATTACTATTTCACCCCTATATCAATCGGTGTAATCACCTTCCTCTAGCCTTGCTGTCCTTTCTCCCCCTTGTAACAACTCTTTTATATTCCTTTATTATGAATTAGCTTATTTTAGACTGTATAGCCTAAGGCTTCCCCCCTTAAATTATTAATATAAAACTAACAAATCTATTAAAAATCCTGAACAATTAAACCCAATTTTTATTCCTATGTCACCAATATCAATTAGTGTTGGCTATCTTACCACAACCCATCAAATGCAAGTAAATGAAGTTAGTCAACTTCAAACTAAAATACCCATAAACAAAGCCTGTAACCCCTTGCTCTATAACCCATAATTATCATAAATTTACAGAAGAATGTCAGTCTTCGATTCCCAAACATCTGTAATCAAACCCCAGTGATACACAGAGCTTCCAAAAATGCAATTTTTAATGAAATAGTATTTGCCAAGCCTATGTAAAATTGTCATAACATCACATATCTTGTAACAGTCTCAAACCTTATTTTTTTTTGACTTGATCCTCTGCCGCGTCACGTGATCACTTCCTGTATCTCCTCGCTCCCCCTCTCTCTCCTGTCTCTCATGACAAGGGACAAAGACACAGAAACAGCTTTTAGTAGTTAATGCCATCACTGAGTATTTCCAACCATTCAATATTCATTCGTTTCTACATTATTCACTCAAAGACTAAACTCAGAACTAAATAGATCGCTCAAAAACATTATTTTATTTTAATCCGTTATTTAATTATTTAATTCAATTTATTATAATCCGCTACCATATATCTAATTTATAAATTCAATAGGTTCCAAAACAAGTTTCATCTTTAACCAATCGCAGTTTAAACTAGAATCATCGTGTTAAAATTTCTCCTCTGTCTGTCTATTTTCCCTTGCAGGGTAACGCCAAATGGGACCTATGACCTTAACCCACCATTTTGTTTTGTAGGCTTAGCCCAACCTCATGTCGTAGTTTTTAGCCCCGTAAAATCAACACGTGTCCTAATCTCGTGTCATAAACTCCCCCTTTCTGTAGTGTAGTATCGCAAAATTAAACGCATGCGCACAGCCATTCAAAAATCCCTTTTCACCGTGGAATGAAGATTCTCTACTCTCTCTCCCCAAACAGACAGAATAACAGTCTAGCTGTAATTCCCATTTCCCCCTTATAGTCAAACAACATTTAACAGCGCTCACAAAACATATAACCTGACTTACACACAGAGACAAATTTAAGAGACTTTAATCCATCGCAATGGAATCTCTAAGGATATCCGTTAGCACGTAGCACGCAACACAATTAGCATTAGCATTTAGCATTAGCCTGAGGTACACTGTGACACAACACACACTTAGCATTTAGCCTTAGCATTTAGCCACGATGTACCACGTGGCCTGAACCATATAATCAAGCATTTCAAATTAGCGTTAGCCTTTAGCTAACTGCGGCCTACTACGCAAATAAATATCCTGCACCGTGGCCAAATCATTGTCCATTATTATCAATATCTCCGCCTAACTTTATGCTGCCGTAAGTTCTGGATAATCATAGAGAGGTTACCCCATGCATTATAGTTCGTCAACCATACGATGAGTATATAACATGCATATAATCCGTCCAGCTTATAATTCCCAGAATTAACCTTACACCACCGAACGCGTTGCAAGGATTTTATGGCCCATTCCTAAAGAATCGCCTCGCATCGAGGTCTTTACCAGATTCACGGTGCCCTAAAGAATGCGCATATCGGCCTTCTCTAAATCCTCATTATCACCCGTTACCAATGAAATCTATCTTAATGCTCTAAATTATCATTGTCACCCGTTACCAATGAAATAACATTTTAGCAGACTCCAGTCGACCGCAATAACGCCACCCGAGGCAAGGTCGAAATGGTACATCTCGCCAGTGTACACAAGTCGTATCCAATCTAACAAACTCCGAAGCGGTAAGAAAACACTCACCATTTTTTTTTTGGCCATGCTTCAGAGCAGGTTAGCCTGGCGGTTGACTGAAACAAGGAAGAGACGCAAACCCAGCCCCACGTTGGGCGCCATTATGTCGTATCTGATGAATGGTGGCCATTATTGCTGTCAACAAAGAGTCCGTTTTATGCTGCATCGTGTTAGAGGCTTTTATTAAAATCACGAGGTTACAGCATAAATGACAGGTGACATGACACCCGGAGAACGGCTCCCCCGATTGCCATGGCCGTTCTGACGTCTTCCTCGCCTAACCCCCCTATTTATAAACAACGAAGCTGACCTCTTCTGGCCAATCCCCAGTCTCCAAGACACTTCCGGTCTGCTGGATGTGGCGTTACACCTAAAACCTTCCCTCTGGATACTAACATAAACACATTCCATTTCTTCATGAAAACCATTTAACAAAGGCATAATCTTCAGATACTATATTAGTTTTAAAATAAAATAAAGCGAGCTTAGAATAATTAGCTTAAACAATAAGCGTTCCATTTCGGAAATTG
Organism: Coregonus clupeaformis; assembly: GCF_020615455.1. NCBI lineage: Eukaryota > Metazoa > Chordata > Actinopteri > Salmoniformes > Salmonidae > Coregonus > Coregonus clupeaformis. The sequence continues at coordinate 29,858 of NW_025537348.1, forward strand.
CATTCACAAATGAATGTGACTGTTTTTAGTCTTTGCTGTAATGAAAGGCTTAGCAAAAAAAACGTTACAACAAACTCTCTGGTACGCTTATAATGTAGTTATTGTTGTTTACGTTGTTCCAAAAGGTCCGAAAATTATATTGTAATCTACGCAGCACCTGTTTGGCACACATAATATGCATGCGCGCTTGCTCCTTACCTTATTTTTCATGATCTAGAATATTTTCCACAACTAGTTGCATTTATTCCACACATTGACTTCCCCTTGACCTCATGAGCAACCATTAAACATTCCCAGTTTCGAGTTTATTTGTCACGTCCTGCACCCCCTGCAGTCTCTATGTGGACACAGAGGAGGGTGAGCCTCAAAGAGTTAATACTATGGTCAGGGTCAGGAAATGCTCTGCAGATGGGGAGGGTATTTCCCACAAAGTGGATTTCTTGATTATTATACCATTGAATAAAGAGGCAAGTTAACTCAGAATACTACACCAATACCTGTGCAGTGGTCCTCTGTAGCTCAGCTGGTAGAGCACGGCGCTTGTAACGCCAAGGTAGTGGGTTCGATCCCCGGGACCACCCATACACAAAAAAATGTATGCACGCATGACTGTAAGTTGCTTTGGATAAAAGCGTCTGCTAAATGGCTTATTATTATATTATGTAATGTCATATAGTATTTGTAATTGTTTAGTAAATACATAGAAATTTAGATATGCTGTTTTGGTGTACCTCAAGATTGTATCACTCTCTCTCTCTCACACACACGCACACGCACACGCACACGCACACGCACACACACACAAACACACACACACATTGTTTTCTCTCTATCAGACCAGTCCTTGTCAGCTGGGTGGGTAGGCTTGGTGGGTCGAAGGGGCCCCTGCTCCAAACAACCCTTCATGGTGACCTTCTTCAGGGCCAGCCAGGCCCCTGTCGCGCCCTGAATCCCAACCCCCCGCAAGAAGAAGCCCAAATATGACCGTCCCCTGCCCAGTAAACATGGTGAGGTCATACAAGGTCAGGGGACAACACTGGTTTTTGGTGTTGTTGTTAAGCTGTTTTTGCAGAGTTTAAAGGGATAGTTCATCCAAATTACAAAATTACTTAACTTGCGTTTACATTTAATTGTGTCTTTATTTTAAATCCAATGCATCCAAAGCATGCTTGACAGTCTGTCCTGTCTCATAACATATTTTTGATCCCTTTCAGATCACAGCCATGTCAACAGTGGGCGCCAGGCTTGTAAGAGACATGAATTATATGTGAGCTTTAGTGACCCTAGGCTGGAAGGTGAGCTTCTGTCTCCCTTAACTACTCAATCTACTGAATAGATAATATCATGATCTAACATTGTATCACCTTATTTGCTGTAACACACAATTAGCAAAATAAATAACAATGTAAATCACAATATGGGGATGAGGTAGTTGGGTGGGCTAATTACAGATGGGCTGTGTACAGGTGCAGTGATCGGTAAGCTGCTCTGACAACTGATGTTTAAAGTTAGTGAGGGGAGATAAGTGTCTCCAGCTTCAGAGATGTTTGCAGTCCGTTCCAGCTATATGCAGCAGAGAACTGGAAGGAATGGCGGCCAAAGGAGGTGTTGGCTTTGGGGATGACCAGTGAGATATACCTGCTGGAACGCATACTACGGGTGGGTGTTGCTATGGTGACCAATGATCTAAGATAAGGCGGGGATTTGCCTAGAAGTGATTTATAGTTGACCTGGAGCCAGTGGGTTTGGCGACGAATATGTAGTGAGGGCCAGCCAACGAGAGTGTACAGGTCACAATGGTGGGTAGTATATGGGGCTTTGGTGACAAAACAGATGGCACTGTGATAGACTACATCCAATTTGCTGAGTAGAGTGTTGGAAGCTATTTTGTAAATGACATCGCCAAGTCAAGAATCGGTAGGATAGTCAGTTTTACGAGGGCATGTTTAGCAGCATGAGTGAAGGGAGGCTTTGTTGCGAAATAGGAAGCCGATTCTAGATTTAGCTTTGGATTGGAGATGCTTAATGTGAGTCTGGAAGGGAGAGTTTACGGTCTAACCAGACACCTAGGTATTTGTAGTTGTCCACATATTCTAAGTCAGACCCGCCGAGAGTAGTGAATCTAATCGGGCGGGGCGGGTGCAAGCAGCGTTCGATTGAAGAGCATGCATTTAGTTTTACTAGCGTTTAAGAGCAGTTGGAGGCCACGGAAGGAGTGTTGTATGGCATTGAAGCTCGTTTGGAGGTTTGTTCACACAGTGTCCAGTGAAGGGCCAGATGTGCTACAAAATGGTGTCGTCTGCGTAGAGGTAGATCTGAGAGTCACCAGCAGCAAGAGCGACATCATTGATATACACAGAGAATAGAGTCGGCCCGAGATTTGAACCCTGTGGCACCCTTAGAGACTGCTAGAGGTCCAGACAACAGGCCCTCCGATTTGACACATTGAACTCTATCTGAGAAGTAGTTGGTGAACCAGGTGAGGCAGTCATTTGAGAAACCAAGGCTATTTAGTCTGCCAATAAGAATGCAGTGATTGACAGAGTCAAAAGCCTTGGCCAGGTCGATGAAGACGGCTGCACATTACTGTCTTTTATCGATCGCGGTTATCATATCGTTTAGGACATTGAGCGTGGCTGAGGGTGCACCCATGACCAGCTCGAAGAGGGGATGACCGCGGCAGCTTTCCCAAATCTCTGGGGGATCTCAGACGAACGAAAGACAGATTGAACAGGCTAGTAATAGGGGTTGCGACAATTTCAAGCGGGGTCCAGATTTAGCAGCTCTTTCAGGACATCAGCTATCTGTATTTGGGTGAAGGAGATGTGGGGGGGCAAGTTGCAGGGAGGGTGCAGAGCTGGTGGCCGGGGTAGGGGGTAGCCAAGTGGAAAGCATGGCCAGCCGTAGCAAAATGCTTATTGATATTCTCGATTATCGTAGATTTATCGGTGGTGACAGTGTTTCCTAGCCTCAGTGCAGTGGGTAGCTGGGAGGAGGTGCTCTTATTCTCCATGGACTTTACAGTGTCCCAAAACGTTTTGGAGTTAGTGCTACAGGATGCACATTTCTGTTTGAAAAAGCTAGCCTTTGCTTTCCTAACTGATTGTGTATATTGGTTCTGACTTCCCTGAAAAGTTGTTCGATGCTAATGCAGCACGCCACAGGATGTTTTTGTGCTGGTCAAGGGCAGTCAAGTCTGGGGTGAACCAGGGGCTATACATGAACTCTAACATTGGTTTCAATGGGAATGACGGTAAATGGCTCAGACATTTATGGCAAACTGAAACTAAAATAACCAATTTACCTGAGTCTACAATGGCAGTCTTAAAATAGAGTACGGATAGTGAGAAGTAACTTTCAAGACAGAAGCAATTGTTCCCTATAGTGGTGGACTTTATACTGTACCAGGTTACTACACAACTAACATACACTGAGTGTACAAAACATTAGGAACACCTGCTCTTTCCATGACATAGACTGACCAGGTAAATTCAGGTGAAAGCTATGATCCTTTGAACGGGGTATGGTAGTAGGTGTATCAAGAATGGTCCACCACCCAAAGGTCTTTCAGCCAACTTGACACAACTGTGGGAAGCATTGGAGTCAACATGGGCCAGAATCCCTTTGGAACGCCTTCGACACCTTTGTAGAGTCCATGCCCCGACAAATTGAGGCTGTTCTGAGCAACAGGGGTGCAACTCAATATTAGCAAGGTGTTCTTAATGTTTTGTACACTCAGTGTATGTAGGCCTCCATGTTTTTAAATAGTACAGTATCACACATCACAGTACAATGCCATAAAGCGTGGGCCTGTAGTACATGTAAATCAACTTAAAGTTGGTTTTTATTTTCATATGCAAAGAATAAAGCATAATTGTTCATGTAATAATGTAATATTAGCCTCATAACAACTCCAGGAATAGGAAATAGTGATGAAATAATCAAATAAATGAAAAGACAGAGACAAATGCTTTTGAACTACTATTTATTTTATTTAAAAATGTAAAATTCAGAGAAAAGTAATGTAGTGCACTAGTGTCTAGAGCACTGTTAGGTGGCAAAGTGTCACAAGAATCCTGTGGGGAGAGAAAACAAGAGAATACATGCATTTAATGTGTTAACTAATCAGGGTTCAACGAAGCACTTCAAGTCCTCAATTCCAGAGAGAGAGAGAGAGAGAGAGAGAGAGAGAGAGAGAGAGAGAGAGAGAGAGAGAGAGAGAGAGAGAGAGAGAGAGAGAGAGAGAGAGAGAGAGAGAGAGAGAGAGAGAGAAGTGAGAGTGGCCCTTCAGGTCTCTGCAGTAGGACTACATGCTGGCCATGAGGTACTCGAGGTGGTACTCCAGGAGGCTGGAGAGCTGAGTGACCAGAGACTCGGTTAAAATACCAGGCCAGCTGCTGCCCAAACATGTCATCTAGCAGAGCCATCAGCCCGCCCTGAAGGGAACACCACACAACACATAGAAAATGGCTCTGAGCTACTAGCTTATCAAGAGGAGAGAGACAATGAGAGTTACTCCCCTAAAACGGCATTGAAACCCTGTTAACCAGGAACGAGTAAAGAGGAAGTAAACTAGTAATAAGGAAGAAAACAGGAAGTAAACTCTTGACTCTTACATTGAGCAGCAACAGGTATCTCTCAGCCTTTGGCTCAATGCTGGCAACAGTGGGCAGGAAGGAGTACAGGAGAGCGTACAGACGCTCCAAGAACCCACCAGGTTGCTAAAGTAAACAGAGGAGGAGAGAAGAGAAATTGAAGTGAAATTGCTAATAGACAGACATCTAAACATTTACCAGCAAGATGCTACTTACCACCATCAGGGATTTCTGAGCTGTCATCATCCCAAACAGCACCAGCTCAAAAAGGACATCTATCAGGTTAACATGATGGATCTAGGACAAGAAAACACGTTTGGAGGAAATAGGAACGATTTCAAATAGATCAGCTACTGTGCCGTATAAAAGACATGCATGTGGAAGAACTCAAAGTGAGACTTGAAAGAGTTAATTAACTCACCTTTGCCTCAGCCAGCTCCCTCTCAATGTCAATCTGCTTGGAGGGGTCACTCAGGTAGTCCACAAAGTCGTTATAGGCACGGATGAATTCGGCCTCGTCCCTATCACAAAGCAAAGAGCAGTGATGTTAGTGCACAGAACACATTTCTCACCGAGGACGCTCTCTTCCCTTGAAGGACAATGAGTTAGTGAGCTACCATCTGGTGGACCTGAACCAGTGCGCCCAGTAGGACCTTTCCCGCCACAAACAGATGGTTCCTGCTCAGGGTGGAACCGAGCAGGGTCTAGAGAAGAGGGAAGAGTTAGGTGAGACACCCATCTTCCTCTAGGAGACAGACAGAACAGGGAAGACACAGAGAGTCAAAGAAAAGTGGGTCCACTCACAGTAAAGGCCTGGCGCAGGGAGACGGAGCCTCAGGCCGATGTCCTCCACTCTCTTGGTGGTAAGATAGAGGCTGTAGGAAGAGAGGGAATGGAGCATGTCAATGGGGGATAACAGCATTGTGACCACTATCCTTCAGCATCTGACAAGCTCAGACTATACACACATTTAGAGGGACTCACTTTAGCAGAGGAACCTCCTCTCCTCAGGCAGCAGGTCCTCCTCCCAGCCCTACAATAACAGAACAATTATTCAACATCAGTGACCAATTTAATGACATGACAAACAAAGGGTAAATCGAAGGATCTTAATGCTACTAGTCAATAGTATGTGTGTGTAACATCTGACCTCATAGCAGTTGTGGCCCTCAGGCTCTGGCTCAGTGAACTGCTGAGTGGTGGGCGGTAGAGACGGAGGCAGCCTCCCGACCACGCCGAGGAGGAGAGCAGCCCATCCAGCCCCATGTGGAGAGTGGCGTACACCACCGAGACATCAGTTTGCTGCTCAAAACACACACACACAACACACGTTAATAGAAAACAGACCATATCTAATGGAAAATGCCCTGTAATTTCTATTCTATATACATAGGAAATTGTTTATTTACCTGGTAGCAGCCATGCGTCACGGCCACAGACGTCTCGTGGCGGAGGTGAGACGCATACTGGGTCACCCTGCCAGCCACATACCGACAGAGAGAAACGACATGTTAAGGAAATGTTAACGGAATAAGTGAAGAAAAGCCTAATCTAATACTAATTCAGTAGTATTTACATCTTACCTGGATCCAAGAGATGGACTGAACCTTGGTGGCACAGTAGGGGATGCCCTCTGGACTAAGTCTGTGTGTCTCCTTGGAGATGG